>NC_064927.1:435251208-435554238 GCF_023897955.1 Schistocerca gregaria
ACGCATTCTTTACACATAGCACGCAGTTTGAGAGATTTTCACAAGGAGACAGCAAACGCCAAACGCCAATGCTACAGGCTCCGGATTGGTCACCTCAAACGAAACGTCATTCTCCCGTTTTAGAAGAGCAATGCTGATTGGCAGACGACATTTATGACGCCTTGAGCTGAAGGAATACTGGAAGAGACCGAAAGATATGTATCCACGTCTGGCATGGAGAGGCGCCGTTTCGTTGTCACTCTTGGAGTGAGGAACTAGTCTCTCCTCAGTACTTCACTGGGAAAGCACCTCTGTCGAGAGCGAATCGAAGTGCTACTCTATATTGAGTCCTTGCGATTAAGCGTTTTTCAATGTGTTGGCCGACACACTTATTGTGCAGTGTGAACGGACAGAGTCATAGTTAAACGCCTGCGAGCGAATTTTGAGTGGCATCGCGTTGGACTGGTTATCTGACCGTTGTACCACGCCAATAGTTAGACTAGGGGCAAATACGAATCCTTGACTTCATCAAGGCATAGGGAGAGTTTGATTGGCGAAGGTCAATCCAGATAGAACGAGAGTTATCTTATTTGTCAGCACCGAGTGTCGCAGACAGCAGTCATCGCAGCTTACAGTATTCTGCGCTACAGCTCTTGCGAGCCCCATATTTCCTCCACAACAGTACACTTCACTGAATTTCTCATGCGACAGCCTCGACTGTACCTAGCAACATTCTAAAGCATAATTATTCAAGTTGAGTACGCGCGCCTCTCAGCCATTCTGCCAAGTCAACAACCATCTTAAACTTTGTATAGAAATTTCATTATCGAATCTTGTCCTTGAGAGGTAACTTCACATTCCACCAGGATGTAAGTTGTTCAATTCATAACTAAAAGTGGCATTGCGATTTCTCAGAATTTTTTGCAAAATAAATAATAACTTTCATTAGTTTCATGTTTTTCTTGCACTAACTAGCACTACTCCAGTACCCAAGTATCCCACTAGTTACGTAAGAAATTTAGTGAGTTTTTATGCCATTTCCTTACAGCGGACGACTCCAGAAGATATTTATTGCTAAAAGTTTTTCAGGCATATTTCTCTTTAGAACGTTAGAAGCGTCAATCTGACTTCTGTAGTAGTGTGGGAGTGGAAATCGCATCTTGCAGGAGCCACACGGTAAAGGGTACATCTCAGATTAATCCGTTTCGCAGAATAACAGAATAACAGATCAACCCCACACCTCAGACACTCAGAAGACAGATGACTCAAAAAAAAAGGTGAGATTAACATTTCCTGGATAAATACAAAAGCTGGTGTTGATAAAGAACCAGGTATCAGAGGAGTAATCGGTTGTAGGTCAGGTACCACAGATTTCCACTTCTGTATCCTGGAATAATTTCGGCATTCGCCGCGTAGGCGTCTCCGCCTACACGCATCAGAGAAGCGAGTGGAAATAAAGCGGGGACAAACGGCGGAAGTCTGGGATGAGAGAATGTGCCGAAGCAAATCAGTAAGCCATGTGGAACTATCTGCGCGCCAGGGGACGCAAAAAGGACTCCAAGCGGTGGAAATTATTACTCCCACCTGCGAGGCGCGCACCGCTGAATCAGAGGGAGAGAGGGCCGTCGCTTCTTCTTCGCAGAGGGCGGTCTTACTATTAGCTGTAATAAGCAGCACCTGCGCCAAAAAACGAGTGCCCACGCGCCTAGAGCTACGTGGGCTGTTCATTAGAGGCTCCCTTTCCCTCGTCTCACGTTGATTAACTTTACAATGTTGGACGTCTTCTGCACGTAGGTGGCGCACTCTGAAAGACGTTTCACAAAAACATTAAACTCTCGCCCAGAGGATTTTGCAGATTTCAGATCGAGATGAACGAGATCGTAGGCCTAAATCCTTCCTTTCTAATATGGAGCGCTGGCTGGGTGGAACTAGGGAGGACTTTCCATACACTCTTAATAGTTGTTGTTGTTGTTGTTGTGGTCTTCAGTCCTGAGTCTGGTTTGATGCAGCTCTCTATCCTGTGCAAGCTTCTTCATCTCCCTGTACCTACTGCAACCTACATCCCTCTGAATCCGCTTAGTGTATTCATCTCTTGGTCTCCTTCTAAAATTTTTAACCTTGACGCTGCCCTCCAATGCTAAATTGGTCATCCCTTGATGTCTCAGAACATGTCCTGCCAACCGGTCGCTTCTTCTTGTCAATTTGAGCCACAAACTCCTCCCCAATTCTATTCAATACCTCCTCATCAGTTAACTGATCTACCCATATACTCTTCAGCATTCTTTTGTAGCACCACACTTCGAAAGGTTCTATTCTCTTCTTGTCCAAACTTTTTATCGTCCATGTTTCACTTCCATACATGGCTATACTCCATACAAATACTTTCAGAAACGACTTCCTGACATTTAAATCTATACCCGATGTTAACAAATTTCGCTTCTTCAGAAACGCTTTCCTTGCCATTGCCAGTCTACATTTTATGTCTTCTCTACTTCGACCATCATCAGTTATTTTTCTCCCCACATAGCAAAACCCCTTTACTACTTTAGGTGTCTCATTTCCTAATTTAATTCCCTCAGCATCACCCGACTTAATTCGACTACATACCATTATCCTTGTTTTCTTTTGTTGACGTTCATCTTATATCCTCCTTTCAAGACACTGACAATTCCGTTCAAATGCTCTTCAGAGTCCTTTGCTCTCTCTCTGACAGAATTACAATGTCATCGGCGAACCTCAAAGTTTTTTTTTCTTCTCCATGGACTTTAATACCTAATCCGAATTTTTCTTTTGTTTCCTTTACTGCTTGCTCAACATATAGATTGAAGAACATCGGGGAGATGCTGCAACCCTGTCTTACTCCCTTGCCAACCACTGCTTCCCTTTCATGTCCCTCGACTCGTATAACTGCCATCTGGTTTCTGTACAAATTGTAAATATCGTTTCGCTCCCTGTATTTTACCCCTGCCACCTTTAGAATTTGAAAGCGAGTATTCCAGTCAACATTGTCAAAAGCTTAGGTATTAAAATCAGTGGAAAAGAAATAAAAACTTTGAGGTTCGCCAATGACATTATAATTATGTCAGAGACAGCAAAGGACTTGGAAGAGCAGTCGAATGGAATGGACATTGTCTTGAAAGAAGGACATAAGATGAACATCTAAAAAAGCAAAACGAGGATAATGGAATGTAGTCGAGTTAAGTCGGGTGATGCTGAGGGAATTAGATTAGGAAATGAGACACTTAAAGTTTTGCTATTTCGAGAGCCAAATAACTGATGATGGTCAAAGTAGAGAGGATATAAAATGTAGACTGACAATGGCAAGGAAAGCGTTTCTGAAGAAAAGAAATTTGTTAACATCGAGTATAGATGTAAGTGTCAGGAAGTCATTTCTGAAAGTATTTGTATGGGGTGTAGCCATGTATGGAAGTGAAACATGGACGATAAATAGTTTGGGCAAGAAGAGAATAGAAGCTTTCGAAATGTGGTGCTACAGAAGAATGCTGAAGATTAGATGGGTAGATCACATAACTAACGAGTAAGTATTGAATAAGATTGGGGAGAAGAGTAGTTTGTGGTACAACTTGACCAGAAGAAGGGATCGGTTGGTGGGACATTTTTTGAGGCATCAAGGGATCACCAGTTTAGTATAGGAGGGTAGCGTGGAGGCTAAAAATCGTAGAGGGAGACCAAGAGATGAATACACTAAGCAGATTCAAAAGGATGTAGGTTGCAGTAGGTCCTGGGTGATGAAGAAGCTTGCACAGGATAGAGTAGCATGGAGAGCTGCATCAAACCAGTCTCAGAACTGAAGACCACAACAACAACAACAACCTTGTATTCACCTGGCCAAAAGTCTTGTTCCCCCTGCCACCGAACGTCACTAATTCCCACTATATCTAACTTTAACCTATCCATTTCCCTTTTTAAATTTTTTAACCTACCTGCCCGATTAAGGGATCTGACATTCCACGCTCCGTAGAACGCCAGTTTTCTTTCTCCTGATAACGACGTCCTCCTGAGTAGTCCCCTCCCGGAGATCCTATTGGGGGACTATTTTACCTCCGGAAAATTTTCCCAAGAGGACGCCATCATCATTTAACTATACAGTAAAGCTGCATGCCCTCGGGAAAAATTAAGGCTGTAGTTTCCCCTTGCTTTCAGCCGTTCGCAGTACCAGCACAGCAAGGCCGTTTTGGTTAGTGTTACAAGGCCAGCTCAGTCAGTCATCCAAACCGTTGCCCCTGCAACTACTGAAAAGGCTGCTGCCCCTCTTCAGGAACCAAACGTTCGTCTGGCCTCTCAGCAGATAACCCTCCTTTGTGATTGCACCTACGGTACGGCCATCTGTATCGCTGAGGCACGCAAGCCTCCCCACCAACGGCAAGATCCATGGTTCATTGGGAAGAAACTCTTAATTACCGCCTGAAGAATGTAAAGTTGCTTTTTTTGATGTAGAATCCCAAAAGTAAGGTCTCTTATTTTTTTATAAGTCCATAGACCTGCTTATTTCTACAATGATTTATATCAGTTTACAGCTTGAACATTTAGCTATTTTCGACATAATCACCATTTTTGTCGATGCATTTTTGTAGACGCTGTGGCAGTTTGTGCATGCCCACGTCATACCAGCTCGCCGCCATGCTGCGAAGAAGGATGCCACGCCTGGCGTGATTGTTGCCTGGTCTCAGGTGTAAAGTGGTATGCCCAGGTTTCGTCACTCGTGACATTTGAGTCCAGAAATTTGTCCTGTTCAGCTGCAAGGTGGTGAAGAAATGCGCGGGAAGCATCAGCTCGTTGCCGCATGTGGGGCCTCAGTCAGCATGCGTGGCTCCTATCTTGCGCACACCTTCCGATAGTACAATGTTTACGTTAAAATTCTGTGAGCGGTGCTTCGGGAAACCTCAGGAACCAACGTGCAGAGATCATCCAGGGTGATCCGCTGATCTTCACCCATGCTTTGCTCAATTTCCAACACTGTCTCCTCAGAAATTGAGTCTCCCGCTCCTTTGTTCGTCGTGAATTTCTGTCCTACCAGCTGCAAAGTCTCTGCACTTCTTACGAACATTTTTGACATCCACGCACGTCAATTGGAGATGGATTTCAATCGGTGCAGTGCGCTTTGCGTTCAAAAACCGAATAACTGCGCGCAATTCGCACTTGGCCGTAACATCCCATGGGAGCTCCATTCTCAACAGCCGCCCCATCGCGGCGTGCGCATGTTTACACACAGCGCGTGAAGCACTGCCACACAAACAGAGTTCTGTACTTACAAAAAATAGGACACCTTACTTTTGGGATTACCGTCTTACATATCTGTGCTGGTACAAAGCGAAATTCCCACAACACAAACACAATACCACAGCATGTCGCTAGAGAGCCGGCCGGGGTGGCCGAGCGCTTCTAGGCGCTTCAGTGTGGAACCGCGCGACCGCTAAGGTCGCAGGTTCGAATCCTTCCGAGGGCATCGATATGTGTGATGTACTTAGGTTAGTTAGGTTTAAGTAGTTCTAAGTTCTAGGGGACTGATGACCTCAGAAGGTAAGTCCCACAGTGCTCAGAGCCATTTGAACCATTTTTCTGTCGCTAGAGAAGCCAAAACAAAATGTGGCATCCCGTTGTTGAATTGGAGCATAGTGTGGTAATTTATTTTCTGCCTTTGGAGGGGACAATAATGCAACAAAACATTCTGAGCTGATGGAAATTTTCGCCAACAGTATGCCATAAGAGGTTGCAGCGATTAGGTTTCAACATCTTGCACTACCAACTAGGTTCCACGACTCATGGCTATAGATCACGAACGTTGCAAGTACGACACTAGTGTTTCAGGTTGGATACTTCACAAATCAAGGCGCCGTTGTTACACAGCCGTTAAAACGTCGGGGCAATCGAGATACAGGCCATACAACGAACTTGTGACATCATACTAGTCGGCTTGTCCGCCCCACTTCAATGGGAAGCCTAAGGGAAATCACTATGTGACTTCAAAGGTATCGATTAAAGGTCTTAAACTTCTCGTCTGCTATCGATAACTTACGTGCATTTATACGAAAAGTCAAGAATTATTAAACTCGTCTGAAACAGCAACTCGCTCCTCACCGGGGATGGCTGCTGGCACTCGTAGGACCTGCAGTGTCACGTGCTGTGACGTACGCGCAACGGCCTGTCTTTCTCGTTGGCCTCGTAACGGGCTCCTTTTGTCTCTGTTGTAGTTCCGCGACTATGGCGAGTCCGAAAAGAAAAACCGTGGCGCTGCAGTGGCTTCATACTTGTCGACTCGTTCTTTATTACAAGGAAACATTCCCAAGTGTCAACAAACGAACTTGATTAAACATGGAAGGTGTGTAGAGGAGGGCAATAATGCAGTACGTATTTTTTTGTCTGTGTCCAATCTCATTTTCAAGGGGTAAAATACACCATGAAAGGTAATTTAGCATATTATGTTTTGGAGAGACTATCTTCGAGACGATGACATGTAAAAACGTTTCTCACATAAAAGTTGATACGTAATTAAATTCTTTGAAAACTGTATAATCGAACTTTGTAATAATATGAAAGCTTGTAGAATACCCCAACTCATTAATTAATTTTGAAAAGTGAAAACTTTTGTTATAACATAAATTAAAGAAGTTTTCGAACAACATACATACATGCTTAATAAAACTGGTTTCTGAAATATTATTTTTGGAAAATACGATGCACACAGTGTGCTGTGAGAGTATTTTCAACATGCCTTGTTAAAATATCCAAACATTGATTATTAACTCAGTTGTTTGTTTTATTTATATTTACTTGTGTTTTAAATTGTTATTTTATATTTTACATTAATTTTTGTTTTTTAGTTTATTGTTAGCCATACATGTATTTTATTCATTGATAATAATAAGTAACTCATTATTATGATACAAAGTCATTACATTGATGATAATCTGTAAATAAATGCTTAAAGCATAAACTTTCATTACACCACGAAGGAAAATGATTTATTTCTTCACAAGATATACACGGCAAAGAACATAATATAAAGCAAAATTTTGCAAGATTTCAAGTTGTTACAGATGATCCTCTAAATATCCTAATTTTTATCAGGCACATTTCAGTACATTCATAAGCTGTGGCGATAAGAATTGATTAAGTACTAGTGACTGCAGTTTAATTATATTGTTTCTCAAATGGGGGTTGACATCAAAAACATTCAACATAACTAATCCGAGTATTTTCTCACAAGGTTTCTCTAAGATTGAAAGCTGTATCGATGTATCTGGTTTTGTAGTTGGAAGAACCTTACCAGAAGATATCCAGATCTAGCTCTGTTGAATGATTTTTATGTCAATCTCCACTTGAGAAACAATATAATTAAGCTGCAGTCACTATTATGTAATCAGTTCATGTCTCCACCCTTACTAAAGTACCCAGATATGCCTGATACAAAGTAGAACATTTAGAGGACCATCCCCAAAAAATTTGAAGCCCTGATGAGTTTTGTTTTATATTATGCTCTTTGTCGTCTACATTATGTGAAGAAATGCGTTCATTTCATGTGCACAGTGTAAGAAAACGTTATCTTTTAAGCACTTATATACGGATTAAGATTACTGTAATGATTTTGTATCATAATAATGAGTTATTTATTATATTCATTTAACCAAATACACATATTTGAAACAATAAACTAAAAACAAAAAAATGTAAAATATAATAATTTAAAACACAAGGAAATATAAATAAAATAAACAACTGGGCTAAAAATCAATGGTTGGATATTTTAACAAGGCATGTTGAAAATACTCTGACAGCACAATGTGTGCAGCGTATTTTCCAAAAATAGTATTTCAGAAATCAGTTTTATTATGCATGTATGTGTGTAGCTTGAAAGCTTCTTTAATTTATGTTATAAGAAAAGTTTTCACTTTTCGAAATTAATTAATAGGGTTGGGGTATTCTACAAAATTTCAAATTATTACAAAATTCGATTATACAGTTTTCAAGAACGTTAATTACGTATTAACTTTTATATGAGAAACATTTCTATGTATTACCGTTTCGAAGGTTTTCCCTCTAAAACTAATATGCAAAATTACCTTTCAGGATGTGTTTTGCCCCTTAAAACTGAAATCTGGCACAATACGTATTGCATTATTATGCCACCTCTACACACTAGCCAAGTTACATCAAGATCGTTTATTTACACTTAAAAATTTTCCCTTGTTAATGAAGCATGCGAAAGTGTGGGCCTTAAATGAAAGTCCGTCTTGTGAGATGGTGGAAAGAGTACGACGAAAATTAATTTATGCAAAGCACAGAACTGCAATTATTTTCCATTAGAGGAGGAGTGATACGTGGAATAAATTTCACGCTGTAGTCCACACTTCAGACGAAAAACATACAAATTACGTCCAATGCAAACAAAATGGTTGTAACTTCCTATCAGATTGTGTGCCGGACCAAGACTTGGACTCGGGACCTTTGCCTTACGTAAAGGTCCAGCACACAGTTTTAATCTGTCAAGAAGTTTCATATCAGTGCACACTCCGCTGTAGAATGGAAATTTCATTATGAAAGTGGATGTATTCTTGTTTATACTACCTCCACCATGAGAAAAAATATGTGCTGCGTCAAACGAAAACTGGGCATAGAGAAACATCACTGTTATGTCACTGCGACAACAAAGCAGGCTATCTTTGAATTAATTTGGTCATGGCAAATTCCATTTATGGGCTACCAACAAGTTGAGTTGCTTATCATTCATTTCTGTTATTTGTTTGTATTAATTGAATAAAAAGTTATCGGATTTCCGGCCACGTCAAATGCTTGAGATTTCACGAGCTTCCAGTCAAGCACTCCTTTGCTTTCTCAGGCGATATGACTGCCAGTATGCTAATGTTACGCTCATTGTATATGTTATAGTGGAAGTGAAAGTATCAGGAAAAGTATACTGTCTATGGTGATAGTGCACCTACACTGGCCCATTTAGTGAAATTGGATTACTGATTCCAGTTCTGTCAAACAATACACATTGATTAGGGACAGTGCACTATCACTAGTGAATGTATACCTTCACTGCCATGAGGTAAGGAAATTGATCCATGGCTGTAATAATGAAACAGCCGTACTTCGAAAGTTGCATTAATCACCTGTAATTTGAAAACGTAGTCATATTATGTAAAATTCATTTATTGCAGCAGGACGTGCATCACGGCCCTTTTAGTTGCACAAAACATTTCTGTTTTTGCAAAAGCATCTCAGCGTGACATTTTTGCTGGTAGTTGCATTTGAAGAATCCCTCCCCACTTCCCGTCGACTGATACGATACAACTGTTCTCAGGGCAACAGTTTTCTCTGCTGGAACTTCCACCTCTGAGGTTATTCTTAGAGGGCAAGTGTTGAACTGAGACCTGAAACAAAATGTTTTAATTATGGCCGCAGTGGCAATCGTATGTCCCCTTCCATAATTATTTAAAAACAAACAATTTCTTACCGTGCTTGTAGTTGGCTCAACACACCATCTCTCGTCCCGATCCGGTAGAAGTCATCGGCCATTGTCTCGAGGACGACACACAAGATCGACCTAACATCTCCTTTTTCTTTATCGAAGTCGGGAACTGGAACTCTCACAGTTGGAAACCTGTGATCTGAACACTGCCGGCATTCTTTGCGCTGGTTCTTCTAAGCACTTGTACGCTTCAGTTCTGTGTTTTTTAACAGCGCGAGTTGACTCGTCTCAATCACTCAGGCAGAAGTCATTATTGTCAGGGATACTTTCTTTCTCTCTGTTCTGAACCTCTGTTTGTGTTGGTATATTTTCCTCTTGCAACGAGATTTACTGTGATCACTATCCTGCAACATGTCAGTCACTGTCTCATTGCTAACACTCACTTGATTAATTTTGTTTTCAAGGTCATCCTCAGAGAGGCCCTTCATCAATGTTTCAGTCATGTTCAAGACAACCCATGTTTAAGAGGGCAGCCAAACGTCGCTTTGTACAGAAATCTTTTAATTCCAAAATGTACAGCGTTATTCTTCATTAGCTGCACAAATCTTAATGCACGGCTCCACTCGACAGTGGTGTGCTTCTGCATCCATGTAGTTAGCATGTCTTCTGTGTCTTGATTTGCTCGCTCTACGCTGTCTTGGCTCTGACTGTGTCTAGATTTACCGTGGACAATCTTAAAATTGGGCCGTAGTTCATTTAAGCTGCTCATTATTTTGCTAACGAACTCTCTTCCACTGACAGACTGCAATACTGAGGAAGCGCCTAACATTGTAAAAATATCAATAACGTAATCGCATACC
The DNA here is from genome assembly GCF_023897955.1 of Schistocerca gregaria. Lineage (NCBI taxonomy): Eukaryota > Metazoa > Arthropoda > Insecta > Orthoptera > Acrididae > Schistocerca > Schistocerca gregaria. The sequence continues at coordinate 435,261,481 of NC_064927.1, forward strand.
TCTTCACCTGTTTTGGACTTCAGTGGCCTGAGAACAACGAATTTAGTGAGGTGGTACTGATAAGCCATTACGAATTTGTAATCTCCATCTAGTTACGATTGGAAGTCGATGAGATCAACTTGACATCTGGAATTTAGCTCCTTGAACACCATTGGCTTCACTGCTATTCCTTTTTCTCTGACCTTTTTGCTTTTCTAAAAGAGGTTCACACAAACTAAGATAAATTTGGACATCTCTGTATGTTACATTACAAAACTTTGACTTCAAGCATTTCATCATTCGGTCGCGACCACCGTGGCCACTCATTACATGAGCATCATGCAGAATACCATACAGTTCTTCGTCATAAACATAGTATTTAATATTACCTTCTTCAGTTACAGCTTATATTAATTTGGTTACTCCATTCACTTCCAGCACTTCATATCTCATCAAAAACTTGTAGTCGCTGCCTTGCCTCTTTCGTCCAGATTTTAGTGATTAAGCCTTGCTGGTAAGTGACTTGTACTTTTCTCGGTCCATGAAGACAGAATTATAACTGAGATTTCCCCGTTCCACTCTAAGATGTTCGTAGAACTTCACTGACGCAACCATAATTGCACTGATGTGAACCGTAACTGCTCTACTGTCAACCACAGCTGCACTACTGTCAACCGTAACTGCACTACTGTCAACCATAACTGCACTACTGCCAACCATAACTGCACTGGCTGTATAAAATAGCAATAAAGAGCTGACGACAATTACATTTATGTTGATGCGCGGTAGCATTGTTGGACGCACCGTTAATAACCCAGGAGCAGCGATGGTACACCTTCACTAGCAGATAATTTGCTACTGTACTCGTTTCCTAGCCGAGTACAGTGATGGGTCATCTTCACTAGTGGATGAGTTTTATTTTCAGTTTATGGTAAGCTCTCACTTATCATTTTAGTGATGGTGTACATCCACTAGGGAAGGTTTACTTTCCCTAATCTTCCACTTCCACTATAACATATACACTGTTTGCCGATTGTGAGGTCATTGCTGCTCGCGGCATCGCAATGTATCGGCGTTCGATGCACCTGTTTCAACAGCGCTGTCACCGGGTCCCACGTTTGTTGAGCTGTAGGTCAACGTCGCTATTTAGGGCATTATCTATGATTTTTATTTCAGATACTTCGTTGACTACAAGCTGTCAGTGTGAGCCTCGAGGGATTTTTCGCCAAATTTTAGCCGGTGTCCGCTTTCTATAGCATACCCAGTGAAAGCAGACTTCTCGGGATAGCGTAGGCCATAAAATCTCTCATGCTCTTTCCAGCTTTGTTCCACAGTGCACACTGTTTGTCCGACGCAAGAATGTCCACACTCGCAAGTTGTCCTGCAGACACCATGTGTTCTGTGTCCTGCTGTGTCTGTAACAGTTCTCAGTAATTACGGATTTCTGTCGGAGGCCTGAAGATCAATTTGATATTGTGTCTTTTCAGATGTCAGCTTATCTTTCCCGACCCGGAGTCACAGAACAGGAAGAAAGCAAGTTTTTTTTCTTGCTCCTCGTCGGTCTTATTATTGTGATTCTTGCTTGAAATCACTTAATTTATTTGATGAGCGTTATAGCCTTTGTTCCTGAATACCTTACGTAGGTGACACAGACCATGGGGAAGGTAATCAGCGTCTGATATCATTCTTGCACGATTCAAACGAAATGGTTGCCTTGGCCCCACCCTCACCGATCTGTATCTGCACCCCATCAGAACACCTGCACAGAAGCGCACACTGCGTCACAAACATTGGTGCACCGTGCAAGAATGGTATCAGCCGCTAATAACCTGCTCCACGATCTGAGCTATTTACGCAGGGTCCTCAGGAACAGTGGCTATACCATAATCAAATAAATGAAGTGATTTCAAGCAAGAATCACAAAAAGACTTCCGACGAGGAGCAATAAAAGGAACTTGCTTTCTTGCCGCTCTGTGGCTCCGTGTCGGGAAGGATAAGACACAAGAACAATCGATCTTCAGGCCTCTGACAAAAATCCGTCGGTTACTGAGAACAGTGAAAGACAAAGCAGAACACTTGGGTTCCACAAGATATCTTGCGTCAGACAAACAGTACGCTCTGTGGAACAACGCAGAAGGAGCATGAGACGTTTTTTCGCCTACGCTACCCCGAGAAATCTGCTTTAGCCGAGCACGCTTCAGAAAAGGACACCGACTAAAATTTGGCGAAACATCCGCAGTGGTTCGCACTAACAGCTACTAGTTAACGAAGCCACTGAAATAAAAATCACCGATAACATCATAAACAGAGACAATGGGCAGCAGTCAGCACGGCGTGGAATCCTGCGATCGCGCGGTTGAAGAAGCCACATCGAACGCTGAGTCAACGTATGCCTACACACTAATCAGCCAGAACAGTATGACCCCTATAAGGCCTGTATAACTTTGGCACGGATAACATTGGCGACACGTCGCGGCATGGAAGCAATGAGGCCTTGGTAGGTCGCTGGAAGGAGTTGACACAAAATCGTCATACACAAGTCACCTAATTCCCATAAATTCCGCGGAGGGGACCAATGAACTCTGACACCACATTCAATCTCATTCCAGATGTGTTCGATAGGGTACAGATCAGGCGAGTTGGGAGGCCAGCACACCAACTGGAACTCGCCACTGTGTTCCTCGAACCTCTGCATCACAATCCTGGCCTCGTGAGATGGCGCACTATCTTGTTGAAAAATGCCATTGCTGTCGATTATGAGGTTCGGTATGTGGGGCACTCCACTGCGCGGTCATCTGCGCCCGTACAAAGTGCCCATTTTGACACTCCAAATTTTATGCAATCCAATCTGACCACTGTCACGAATGATGATGATGATGATGAAATGATGAGGGCAACACAAACACCCAGTCCGCGGCAGATAAAATCCCCAACCCAGCCGGGAATCGAATCTGGGTCCCCGTGATACAGAGACGGTAACGCTAGCCACTACACCACGAGCTGCAGACAGTGCCGTCGGGAAACATGATCATCGTTTAGGAGTGTTGAAACTTCTTTATTTAAATGAGTGTGGCTGTACTTAAATTGCTGAATCACTGAAACCCACAGTATCCTAGCGCAACGCAACCTGACTGCTCAAAAAAAAAAAGATAACCTGAATTCAAATAATTAATTCAAAAGAATGACCCTGACTAATAAGAAATCTTAACAATAACCTATACATTTCATTAAGGACTTACCTCACAAAAATCTTCATCACGCGAACTACTGCAATACAGCGAGCGTCAATACTGCCAGCTAAATAAAAGATTCTAACAACTAAAGCTACTAACTACTAATAGGCATGTGGTTAGAAAAGGGAACATTTAGTTGCAAACCAAGTAATGTATTTTTTTACCTTAATAATGTGACATCCAGTTCAAACACGAATATAAATCGTCATTGACATCCAATACAAAGATATATAATAATGAATAATTTTCAATCTCCAAGTCGGATACTTCCAGATCGTTAGTCTACTGCTGGGTGTTCACCTCCAACTGCCCAACAGTACTTCTATCACTGTTGGCGACTAACTTCCAACTGCCCAACACTACTGGCGATTAACTTCCAACGAGTCCAACCAGCCACAGAGTCTCTTACAAAGAAAGCGCAGTCAGAGATCCAAGCGCTGCCAACACAGAAGCAACCCTCTTACAGTGTACGTGGTGTGCAACCAGGTACGAAACTCCTTGGCCGTCATGGTGCCCTACACGAACTCCATTGCACCCATGGACTCCCACGAAAATGTTCCCCAGAGCGTAAAGGAGCCGCCGGCAGCTTGTCTTCGTCCCGCAGTAGAGGTGTCAGAGAGCTGTTTCCCTGGAAGACGACGGATTCGCGCACTCCCACCGGTAGGATGAAGAAGGTATCGGCTCTCATCAGATCATGCAGCGCTCTACCACGGCGTCAACATCCAGTGCCGATGGTCCCGTACTCACTTCAATCGTAGTTGCCGGTGTTGTGGTGTTAACATTGACACATGCATGGGTCGTCGGCTGCAGAGGCCATTCAAAATAGTACAAATGGCTCTAAGCACAATGGAACTTAACATCTGAGGTCATCAGTACCCTAGACTTAGAACTACTTAAACCTAACTAACCTAGGGACATCACACACATCCATGCCCGAGGCAGGATTCGAATCTGCGACAGTAGAAGCAGCGCGGTTCCGGACTGAAGCGCCTAGAACCGCTCGGCCACTGCGGCCTGCAGATGCCATTCGTTGGGATTTTTAGATGTACTGTGTGTTCAGACACTCTCTCTTGTACTCTGCCCAGGAGTAAAATCTGTTTTTATTTCCACAACAATTCGTCGCCTGCCCTTTTTTACTACTCTGTCCAGTCTACGACGTCCGACATCTGTAATGAGGAGTGGCCGCTCAATACCACGTCATCTGGCCGTGGTTTCACCTTTGTTTCGCCATGTGTTGAAGACACTCACCACAGCACTGCTCGAACACCCGACAAGTCGTGCAGTTTCCGAAATGCTCGTGCCGAGCCTCAGGGCCATTACAATCTGCCCTCCATCAAACTCAGATAGATCACGCGCCTTTCCCATTCTACACGCTGACAGCACGCTCACTGATACATGCACCGTGCGTGTGGTTAGCAGTCATTCCTCGTCAGATGTCGCTGCTCTCGCCTGGACAGGTTTATATCGATAGCAGGCCGGTGGTCATAACGTTCTAGCTAATCACTGTACATAACGATGCCGTAAGTACCAGTTACGGTCACAGCCAGCGGCTAGTATACGTAAGGGGTGTACCAGTTGACAACGGCCAAGGAGTGCTAGGCCGAAAGCTCGTGTAATTTTAATCACTTGATCGAAATTTCTCGTTTTGAGGGTACTGAAGGAGCGATCTGTATTTACTTACTAAGAAACATTTAGCAGCCTAGATCACATAACATGTTTATTTAAGACAATCGGTTTCGACAGACTTTCCCTTTTTATGTTCAGGTCTCAAAAATCTTTTTGTTGTCAGACGTGTTGATTTTACATTTAACCACACGTCAATTTGGTCGAATGGATAAAAATTACGACATTATAAAAGGTTGAAATTTCTCATTTTGAGAGTACTGAAGGGTCTATCTATATATACTTGCTAAAAAAAATTCAACAGCCTAGATAGCGTAAATGCAACCGCTGCATGCCCGAAATTTAATGGACTATTTATTACGCCCGAAAAGTTGAAAAAAAAAAGTTATGTCTTTATTTAAGACAACCATTATCGACAGCCTTTGCTTCTATCTTCAGGTCTCAAAAGTCTTTTTGTTATGAAACGAGTTCATTTTACATTGAACCTCACGTCAAGTTGTCAAGTGGATAAACTTGACAGACTGACGTGAGCTTCAATGTAAAGTCTTACGCAGCCGTTTGTCTTAAATAAATAAATATTTTATTAATCGCTTGGCGCTGTGACGTAACAGTTGACTCCCGTTTTTGTATGTGCAGTAAAGTACTGAGCCGTGAACGCTTCCGGTCCAGCAGCTGCAGGATATAGGTTCCTTATTGTTTCTTCTTTAGTTAGAAAGGACTGATGCACCTACCTCAAGTGTCGCCTATGGCAGTAAATCAACCTGCCAGTAGAACGCTACGAATATTTTTACTCCCTTTGAATCTAAATAAACTACGTTAGTTATACTCCGATTTTGTTCAGATTTTACACATTACTTTTTGTTATAGCTACAATGATTCTGTCCAAATTACATTTCGTTTTTTTATGGCATTTTTACGTAAAAATCACAAAAAAAACATTCTGTTATTTCAAAACTGATCTATTAATGGCAACAGATTAGATTTCAACATCATATGGAGCTATTTTGAAACGTTCAGCTCAGTTAACTACAATCTTTCATTTTATAACATTTGTAATTCTTATGTGAAGTAATTTTGGAATCTTACAAAATTAACATTCAGGTTATTTTGTTATGTGAGTGTGTGTGTGTGTGTGTGACTGAGAGAGTGAATAAGAGACATATGAAAATTCTAGATGTTAAATTTTCTGGAAATCTATGTGAAATCCAAACCATGGGAAAAATTCCTGGGAAGAACCACGAGTCATGTGAAATATGTCTGAGGGAGCATGCTTTTGTAAAAGGCAGCCAAAAAACAAGTTAGAAATCGAATTCGTTTGTTATTTAATTTTGGAATTATTTCATGCTTTATTTGGTTTGTAATTAAATCTAATGTAATAAATTGAAGTTTTGCTTACTTAAAATTACTTCCTATGTTGTGATTGGGTAAGAGGGCGTTTTACCGCGAGAATAACCTGGAAAAAATGTTATGATTGGTCATTCAGATCAATAGCCAGTCAGAATCGAGAGCTTCCCGCGTGGGAGAGGGACAGGAGTGCTATCTATACGAGGACACATTTAATAAAACTTAAATAGTACGTCGTAACCACGCCTGGGAGCAAGTTAGCCTTCCAGCTAGAATCAAGCGCGGATAAAGTGGGAGGGTTAATCATTGGACTAATCATTCAACATTGTAAAATAAATGGAGGGTTACTATACACACACTAAGCCTCCGATTGGAATGGATGTTACGAGGAAAGACCCAAGCTTTCGAATAAAGGATTACAGATAGGAACGTAGAATGTAAGAACACCATGCGCTGCAGGACAGACAAAGATACTTGATGAAAAACTGAGTGCAAGATGGATATTACAGCCCTGCAGGAGATAAGAAGCCCTGGGCAAGACACGCACAGAGAGAAAAATTATACAGTCATATACAATGGAAACAAACATGGTCATCATATATTTGGGACAGGATTTGCACTGCATGATAAAATAATGTCAATGTGATGCCACTAGAACATGTCATCGAAAGGATATGCTTCATCAGAATCAAAGTCAAATATAGAAATATGTCATTAGTGTCCCGACGACAGGGAGGAAGACATAAAAGACGAATACTATGACGTCTTAGACCAGATGTGCTCCAGACTACCACAACACGACATCGAAATTATGCTGAGAGATTTAAATGGCAAAATGGGACACTAATGGCTACCATATATAGACATATTCAGTTTGCACACTGAATCAAATGATAATGGTAGAAGGCTCATCAACTTTGCTACAGTTAGGAACATGAAAATAGTCAGTACTTCATTTCCTCATATAGACATGCATAAAGCAACATCGACCTCACTGGTGGGCTAACTAGGAACCAAACATACCATGTGTTGATAGAGAAAAGACAGTAATAAATGTTAGGACAACGAGAGGGGCGGAGACAGAATCAGACCATTGTCTTGTGCTAATAAAGTTGAAACGATCATTACCAAAACAACCAAGAAGAGCAACAGTGGCAAAAGAATCAGTAGATGTGAGTAGGCTAAAAGAAGAGGAGATGAATAAACAGTTCAAGATTAAGCTTAGAAATAGATTCACATAATTAGAGAACGAAAGCAATGTGAAATAAAATGAAGATATCAATATCAAATGAAACAAGGTAACAACAACTACAAAGGGGACTGCACAGGAACTACTAGGAGATAACAAAAATAGCAAATTCAAGGGCAAAGCGTGTTTTAATGAAACATGTAGAAAAGCAGTTCAGGCCACGGAGACCTCCAGACAGGTAATGATGAGCATTAACAAATATTAAAACCAAATAAAATACAGGACAGCCACGATATAAATGAAGAGAACAATCAGGCGAGGGAAAAGGAAATTCCTCAATAGAGATAGAGAAGGCAGAAGAAGACTATAGCCAGAACAATAGTAAACAATTTTACAGGACAATGGGAAGCTATAGAAAGGGGTACAAAGCTAAGCCTGTGATAACGAAGGATAAGAATGGAAAACTGATCACCATAATTAAAGGAATCTAGAGAACTGGAGGAGATACTTCAAAGTACTGAACAACCCGGTAGACACCTGCGACAACGAAAACAGGGCAGAAACCAACCAGAACGTACAACCATTATTCGAAGAAATGACTTTGAGAGAGGTCAAGCAGGCAATAAAAAAAGACTGAAAAATGGGAAGGCCCCCCGCATAGACATGAAATCAGCAGGGGTCATAAAAGAAGGAGGAGAAAGGCATATGAATAGTTAGCCGAATTGATAAAAGAGATGTGGAGGACAGACGTAATCTGGGAGGAATGGAAAAATGCTGCTGTAGGTCCCATATACATGAAGGGAGAGACAATGTTGACACAGATTTATAGAGGCATATCTCTACTGTGCACTTGCATAAAATAACATCAGGAATTATACTGAACAGGCTCACCCCATACACTGAAGAAAATTAGATACAGCACAATCGAGGTTCAGAAAGGGTAAGTCAACAACCAACCAAATATTCAGACTAAGACAAATACTAGCTAAGAACTGGGAGCACGATGAGGATGCCTTCTGTATGTTTATAGACTTCAGAAAGGCACATGACAACATAGTGAGAGGGGAGATGTGCAGGATAAAGCTGACAAAGCTAACTAAAATGTGTGTGATAGAATCAAAGTATAGAGTGAAAGTACAGGGGAAGTTTTCAAAAATATTTGACGTAAAAACAGGAGTGAGTCATTGAGATATTAAATCACCGACCCTGTTCAATTTGGCACTCAAGAGCACACTGAAGAGATTACCACAAGAATGAAGTCACCATAGGCAAAAAGGTAAATGAACAAAATAGAGATGACACCATAAAAATGATCAAAGATGAATGGAGTACAAAAACAAATGACAAAGTAAAAAAATATTAAGTAATTCAACAAGGTGTATTATATCACAGGGCAGATCCTGAAAAGCAACACTGGAATCTCTTTTCGCCAGGACATAGTGGTGAAATGCTGGTATGGTTTGTACATTTTACGTACGATCATTTGGTGCCAAGAAATTTACGGAATAGATTAACGAAAGTTGCTAGTTTAATAACTTAGAAAAGACAGTACACAAAATTCTAAACTCCTGTAATGTGTGTTAAAACGCCGAAGTATCGGGACAGGGTGTGCATTGACCTCTGTGGCCTCCTCCCCACATCACAAAGAGAATACAAATATTTTCTTGTTATTTTGGACGTGTTGGCGAAGTCTGTAAACCTGTACGTACTAAGAAAGGCTACAGATAAAAGTCAGTCTCAAACAAAATCAAATTGGATTGTGTAATCAACATGGGAAAACCAGTTAGGATCATTAGTGACAATGGATTACAACTTACACCAAAGTGATGGAAGAGTGTATTATGTAATCTTGACACAAACCCTATTTTCATTTCAACATACTACCTGGTATCAGATATGAGTGAGTGAATTATGTATTGTGAGAAACATCACTCACTGGTGTATTACATGGAAGAATTTGAGAGAGTCATCAAAATTGCCCCATTCTACCACGGAAATATCGCCACAAGAATTATTAACAGGAGAAAGGGTACCTAGTTTCACTGAACAGCTTGAAAGTTTCCCAAAGAAAGACTACACGTGAGCCAATGAATAGAGGGTTTTAGTATTAAGCATAACTAAAGGAAATGTAGCTAACGCCCAAACCTTCAGATTTTAGACACTGTGATCGGTTCCAAACGTTGTACGCCGATAGTGTTTCATCCAAAACACCGATTTAGTTCATGTTATCTGCTGTCGTCCAGTAGAATATGTGTATACGGTAATTAAATGTAACACCAGAACTGTGAAGGACCGGGAAAGCTTTTCTGTGAGTAATTGGTTGTACATTTCGCGTGGGTGAGTTGGTAGAGCGTGAGGTCGTCAGACCAAAGCTTCCGCGTTCAAACATCACTGATTTTTTTTTTTAGCTTATATGTAATTTATATGTTATTTGCTTCACACACTTCATCGTATGCAACCATTATTGTGAAGCCTTGGATCCTAAACGAGTGACACTGTATGTGTGTGTGTGTGTGTGTGTGTGTGTGTGTGTGTGTGTGTGTGTGTGTGTATGTGTATGATCGTGTTTGCACAGATTTTTTAGTATGTGTATTAGTATTATTATTAATATCATTTCCATTACTTCCGCACGTGCGATAGAATTGTTTCTCTATTTTTCTGTTCTGATTATATATTCTGTGAAATAACAAATGTATTCTAAATTTTTACTACTTTCAAAGAAACGAAGTGAAAGCAGACTGACAAGGGAACAATGCTGTAAACACCAAACAGCCCTTTCACATGTCGTAAGCATGTCCCATGTTCGTTGCATTTGTTCGTGGTGGAAGTCCCATGATATCCGTTCAAGTTCATCGTTGATCCATTCACTCAAGTTTTTTCTCTGACCAAACACACTGAGCTACCATTCCGCCAACGATCAAACGCTCTACCAACTTCCCACGGGAGCGCCACATATTGTTTGCTAACTGTTATGCTTTTCCTGTGCTCTGTAGTTCTGCTGTTCCTTTTAATTAATGTTTACGCCCGTTCTGATGGACGTTAGCGCTCAGCGATCACGCCCCTTATCGCTGCGGCGAAAATAAGTGAAATAATCTAGCGGGTAAATCAAATGAGATGAGCCGTGACACGACTCAATTATTATTATTATTCTATCAATAGGATTGTGGAAACATCACGTCTGTTACCGTTAGGGAAACAGTGTAATTCGAAACCGAACATTTCACAATCATCGGTGTCTGAATGAATCATGAAGAACAATATCTGTCAGAAGGGTAATGCGCATTAGGTGGAACAGAGCACAGTTCTGACGGCGTGTCTATACTGTATGCGCTGGCAGACAGGGACTACTTGCGAGCGGAGTAACGCGCCCGTGACAGAGTCCAGTGTACGTGTGTACACGTATCGAATTTTCTCATTGTAAATCTATAAATAAGCGTGGCAGAGATATGGCATAGACAAACGATGTATATGTGGATATGCTTCTGGTCCTTGGTGCATCTGATAACGGGACTGGGTCGGCCGGTGTGGCCGAGCGGTTCTAGGCGCTTCAGTCTGGAACGGCGCGACCGCTACGGTCGCAGGTTCGAATCCTGCCTCGGGCATGGATGTGTGTGATGTCCTTAGGTTAGTTAGGTTTACGTAGTTCTAAGTTCTAGGGGACTGATGACCTCAGATGTTAAGTCCCATAATGCTCAGAGCCATTTGAACCATTTGAATCGGGCTGGTGTTGCCGCTCGTGAATATGCTGCTAGATATCTTCGTCAACGCCATCCAGAAAAAATGTGTTTTGTCATCTGGAGCTGGGCCTTCGGGAGTCAGGTTGTCTCCTTCCACCATCGCGTGACACAGGTCGTCCACGGATTCGCTGTACCCCAGCTACTGAGGAAGCTATTCTGGAGGTCATACACCAAGAACCTCAGCGAAGTTCACGTAGCGTAACAAGGCACCTGCTTGTCTTGCAAAAGCACGGCCGTCAACATGCTCCAAGAGCGTGGGCTGCACCCCTATCATTATGCTTTCACGCAACGCCTGCATCCTGCGCATCGCCATCCGAAATGCATTTCTGTGAATGGTTCCAACAACAGCTGAAAGCCAACGATGACTTTGTGAACACCATAATTTGGTCAGATGAACCAGCATTCACTCGTGAGTGTGCCTTCAGTATGCACAATGCCCACCACTGGTGTGAAGTTAACCCACACATCACCCATAATCGTGGATACCAAGTTCGCTTTGCTATCAGCGCTTGGGCCGGAATATTGGGCGACAGGTGATTGGGCCCTACATGTTGCCTGACCGGTTGACTGCACGAAGGTATCATGCATTCCTCTCTAACTATCTGCCTGATGCGTGGGAAGATTTTCCACTTCAAGTTCGGCAGAGGATATGGTTCCAATGTGATGGTTCACCTCCACACTCTGGAAATATCGTGCGACAGAATGTGGACAGAACATTTCCAGGGAAATGGCGCGGACATGGAGGTCCAGTTGTATGGCCACCGCTTTCACCTTATAACACTACCGTCTGCTTCTGCTATACCATAACCTTAAAGTTGGAAGTAGGTCGTGAAATATAATTATCTAGTTAAAACAATTATGGTATAAAGCAACAGAGCAGTGTTACCCTCTGAGAGGAATTTTGTTGTGTTGACCGTGTTGTACCTAACGGAGGTGGCTTATCGGAAGTGAAAGTCAGAATTACGGAAATATTTGAACAGTAACAAACAAAATTTTGCCTATCTGCACTGTTTAACGGGTAAAGAAAACGGTCGCCAGCCTAACTAGGCAAGAGAATGATTAACATTCTCGTTCAGAAATATAGTTATTAGTAACTTTAATGGATAAACACAACCTATACTTTGTCACACGTGAGTGCAGTGAACTCTTGACACATGCATATGTTTACGGTAAGATTGAAACTAACAGTTAGAGCAGCACAAACTATTTGCAAAATTATAACAGATACAGAAACACACTATTACTTTCAGGGCTTACACAAACTGAATGGTCTTTATAACGTTATTATTACTATTCACTGCAGAATCATTAATTGGATTTACTATTTAAAATGAAAGTTAATTGAAATCCACTAACAGGTTGCTTCTCACTATCATTTGAATAAAAAAATAATGTTTTTCGTAATTAGAGGTTTTCCCATTACTTGTTACCTAGCATTAACACAATAGACAAACTGTGGATCCTGTTTATTATTAATATGCACTTCTAATACACAAGAGAGACAAACACTTAGCAAACATGAGTATATAACGTTTGACACTGCAGTTTTCCACTTTTACTACAGTGAGAGACAAAATTAATATATATTTAAGATACTGACTCACCTTCTGCGATTTACAACAGGCAGTAATGTGATCATTTACTAAGCAAAACTTTATAAGCCTCAGTCTTAAGAACTTTTAATTTGAAGCTGGCAACAACACATTGATAAGCAGTTTTACTAGGGAAATTATTTTCAGCAAGCATCATTAACTTTAACTCACCGTCTTGCCACTTTAACTTTAACTTTCTTTTAACTATTTTCAAGAAGCATCAATTAGAAAAAACTGGGCTTTAATGTTCTTTCAGTAAGGACACTTGGAAATAACTTTAGTTCAAACGGAGAGGAACCTGAGAGGTGTTATGATAAGGAGAAAAATCAAGGTAGGTACATAAATTCAGTTACAAATTACCTTATATTTGAGCACACTAACACATCCATTAAGCTGATCCTTCACTTTACATTACTACAGTGTTCCATTACAGTGACTGCGCAATATGGTGGCGATTGCATGTTGGTAGGTGGAATTGCAGGTAGAACTGCTGGACTCTGTCATTTCTTGGTGGCGATGATAGGTACAAATTCCAGACTAGTTCCATCCATCCGAGGCATTGGAAAAGTAGCAGGAAAAGCCTCTCTCGGAACCAGCACAATACGCAACATTTACATGGGAGTGCACAGCTCGTCCCCGACTGGTAGCTCGTCCCCTACTGACTCTTGTTCCACTTTTTCCACCTAGGCCAACCACAATTTGCGCACACTACACAGTTCCGTTCCCGAGGGGAACCACAACACCTTTTACATACAAACTGACTAATAATCCTAAGTGAGGATCAGCAGTTTACATAACAGCTACCAAATTCATTCAATAAAACAGAATATTTGCACATATTGACATTTCTACAAAAAATTATTCACACAGAAGTTACAATTACATACAGTAAGTTTTGTTCCCTTTAAATGGGACAAAGAATTTAAATGACAGATACACTACATTGCATAGAATCATGTCATGACATCAAAGTATTAACAAAGAAAGGAGTATACAATTTTATGTTATCGATTCAAACACATTTACAGATACTCAATGTTATAACATTAAATAAAACAAAAGCAAACTAAATCAGTAAGGCACTAGAGTTATGGTATTACAACCTGACCTAAATCCTCTGGATTTCTTCCTGTGTGGACACCTGAAGGAGCACATGTACTCTACTCCGCCGACAAATGTGGAAGAATTGGTAGCGCGTGTTCATGCTGCTCTTGTTACTGTGGATGCACTTCTGGCGCGAAGGGACCAGAGCTTTATGATCCGGCGAGTTACGCAATGTTTGGACGTGGAGAGACGTCGCTTCGAGCACCTGTCGTTCTGAGGAAAACGTATTCTGCTATGAAGGTCATTCGGTCATTAATATGGACATTATTATTGTCATTCGTTGCTAATGTGCGACGTCTGAGCACTCGTATTACATATAGCATACGTGACAAATAGATGTTGTGTTACTGTACTGTGCTGTTGTCTTTAGCATTTCGAAACTGATATTATTTTTGTAGTTATTCTGTCCTATGACAGGTCATTTGTTTTAAATGTCTATTTCTTATTTGTCTAACCACGTATTTGTTATGTTCAGCATTACAAAATGTTGTAAATTTAGGATACACCTGACCTAAGAATGTATATAACAATAAAATGCCAGAATGAAATTATCAATTAAAAAAACTGCGGTCTAACCCAGGTTCTAACCCTCGACCTCCTGCATTTTAACCCAAAACTTTACACACTGCACCAACTACACAATACAAACAGTATGTGCTGACAGGAGTAGTCACCATACATGTTGTTACAGTGTTGCCAGATCGCCACTGTTTAACGTCCTTTTTCTGCCGGATGTACTCGCCAGACGAAATTTTGTGACAGACTTTTTTTTTTTTATCACTGGCATGTGAGGAGTCGCGCTGCGAAGCCCGAGTGCACGAATTTCGCTTCACCCTGTATACTCCGCAAACCACCGTACGGTGCGAGGCGGAGTGCACCCTTTATGACTATTTGTCATTTCCTCTCCTGTTCCACACGCAAATGGAGCGAGGGAAAAGCGAACGTCTGTATGCCTCCGTATGAGCCCTAATTTGTCGTACCTTATCTTCGCAGTCCTTACGCGTAATGTATGTTGGCGGCAGTAGAATTGTTCGGCAGTCAGCTTGAAACGCCGGTTCTCTAAATTTTCTCAATAGCGTATCTCGAAAAGACCGTCGCCCTCCCTACAGCAATTCCCATCTGAGATCCCGAAGCGTCTCCGTATCAATTACGTGTTGTTCAAACGTACCAGTAGCAAATCTAGCAGCCCATCTCTGAACTGCGCTGATGTCTTCCTTCAATCCGACCTGATGGGGATCTCAAGCACTAGCGCAGTACTCAACAGCAGGTCGCACCAGTGTCGTTACGCTCTCTCCTGAACCACTCTTTCTTAAAATTCTCCCAATAAACCGAAGTCGACCATTCGCCTTCCTTACCACAGTTCTCACCAGCTCGTTACACTTCTTATAGCTTTGCAACGTTGTTGTTGTTGTTGTGGTCTTCAGTCCTGAGACTGGTTTGGTGCAGCTCTCCAAGCTACTCTATCCTGTGCAAGCTTCTTCATCTCCCAGTACCTACTGCAGCCTACATCCTTCTGAATCTGCTTAGTGTATTCATCTCTTGGTCGCCCTCTACGATTTGTACCCTCCACGCTGCCCTCCAGTACTAAAATGGTGATCCCTTGATGCCTCAGAAAATGTCCTACTAACCGATCCCTTCTTTTTGTCAAGTGGTGCCACAAACTCCACTTCTCCCCAATTTTGTTCAATACCACCTCATTAGTTATGTGATCTACCCATCTAATGTTCAGCATTCTTCTGTTGCGCGACATTTCCAAAGCTTCTATTCTCTTCTTCTCTAAATTATTTATCGTCCACGTTTCACTTCCATACATGGCTACACTCCATACAAATACTTTCAGAAACGACTTCCTGACACTTAAATCTATACTCGATGTTAACAAATTTCTCTTCTTCAGAAACGCTTTCCTTGCCATTGCCAGTCTACATTTTATATCCTCTCTACTTCGACCATCATCAGTTATTTTGCTCTTCAAATAGCAAACCTCTTTCACTACTTTAAGTGTCTCATTTCCTAATCTAATTCCCTCAACATCACCCGACTTAATTCGGCTACATCAACGTTATGCCCAGATATTTAAACAACTTGACTGTGCATCAGCCATGACGTTTTGTTTTATTACTTTTTTACTGCTAAAGCTATTCGCAGCATATTTCGTAAACGTATTGAAAAAGAGTATATAAAATCCTGGGCGGATTCGAGTGCAGCGTTGAGTCAAAATTTCAGACCAATCGGTCAAGAACTTTCCGATATTTGCTGTTAATAACAAACGAATAAGAAATGTAAATGTTCCTAGTCGTGTCATAATGATGCCAACAGATATGCCATTCGAGTTCAAACGCTTGCAGTTGCCGGTGCGTCTCGCGTTTGCAATGACCATCAACAAGAAGTAGCAGCAACCACTACAAGTGCGTGGATTTTCGCTCACACGTCGGGAAACCGTCTGATTTATTCGTATACGCACCAGATGGAAAAACCAAAAATATTATTCGCCCAAAAGCACTTCAATCAACAGATAACAAAATAAAACACTTTTTTTTCTTTCCGTATCATTGCAATGCATGCACGGTAAAACTAGTTAATAATAATAGTTAATACTTGAGAAAACATATGTGACAAAATTAGTCCTAAAAGTGAAGTTAATATGAAATGCTTTTTTTATGAAACTTAAGTACTGAAAGATACTTCAGAAATGATGAGCAAAGCAGACAAAGTAATGCTGCGTGATGATACAGATGATACGGCGTCTTGGCGTGCGCCACGTTTAAATATCAAGAGAGAATACACTGGGTTGCAGTGTATGGCACAGAAGTAATGGGTTATTAGCGACAGATGTTGGCGAGCAAACACACTCTGAGAACGTTACCAGCAATGCCCTCGCACAAACGCATTTATATTAATACGTAAGATAATCATGTATGTGTTTCATTTTTTGTTAAATTTATTAAGGAATTAATTTAAGATTTGTATATTGTCGGTCAAAATTGTACGGTTCCTGTATGCTGACACTGGAGAATGAAGAATGCCAGTTATTTAACGAACGACCAGCCGGGAAAATCTGAAAGTCATCCCATGTAAGACCACACCACAGTCAACGGAATCACAGATATCTGTTTCTGTCGTCTGTCGCTTGTGTCTGTTTCCCTTAGATAAGTGAGTGTGTAACGCCGGAAATGCATATCCTCCATCTATTGTACTATATTTTTTTCCTTTTTTGTTACCTGAAGATACGACGTTGTAATTGTTTTGCTATATGTCGATGTATAATTGGTTTATTTTGTAAATATTATTTGTATTTTTACGCTGGGTCTTGCCTAGGGAAAACTATGCTATCGAACGACTACATCGATAGATCGTGTGGAGAACCAAAGTGTTTAGGATCTTTGGTAGTGTGAACTCTGCCGCATGGAGCGCGGGCATAACAGAGTCTGGCTGGAGCAGGGCGGTGGAGCAGGGGTGTTGCGTGACACTCCCTCGAGTTGCCACGCTTTCGGGGTTTGGCAGTGTGGTGTCACCGCCAGACACCACACTTGCTAGGTGGTAGCCTTTAAATCGGCCGCGGTCCGGTAGTATACGTCGGACCCGCGTGTCGCCACTATCAGTGATTGCAGACCGAGCGCCGCCACACGGCAGGTCTAGAGAGACTTCCTAGCACTCGCCCCAGTTGTACAGCCGACTTTGCTAGCAATGGTTCACTGACTTCTACGCTCTCATTTGCCGAGACGATAGTTAGCATAGCCTTCAGCTACGTTATTTGCTACGACCTACCAAGGCGCCACGATCAGTTTCTATTGATATTGTAAATCATGTACCGTCAAGAGCGACGTTCGTCATTAATGGATTTAAATTAAGTATTCCACCAGCTACGTCCGTTTTTCTGAATTCTAATTCCCTTGTCATGTTCCAGACCTCACGCCAGCCTGCGTGATCTAAAACGTGTGCATTTCGGCCTCCTCTACTAACACGGTATTGGCTCTCCTGCCAACCACAACAGGCAGTGTTAATTGCGCTCGACTTGCGATGATAGTTTCTGACACGGTGTCGCGGACGGGAAGCATTAGCTGGCGCACATCAAGAGCCCGTTTCGCCTGGTGACCGTCTCGAGAAGAAGGCGCGCCAACATCCAGTTTCTGCGACAGCGACGTTCGACAATAAGTGACTGTCGTCACCTCCCCGATCGACGACTTCAAACCATCAATCAACCAACAAGGAAGACTGGAAGCACGTAAAGTTTTAGAACTGTATGGCAGACCTCAGCTTTTCAAACTATTCCATTAGCAAAATACAGCAACTTAGCTTGAACTTTTGTTGCTCATTACCAAGCAGGGTCCGTTCCTTTTCCAAAATTAACCCGAGTGTCGTTGAAACTGAAACGCCAGCATTAAAGTATTATCATCCGATTTCACTGCTTTAATTTCAAAGTTCAGTTAAATTATTCATAGCTGGCTACAATATTCAGATTACGCAAGCACAAATTAAGAGTGCGAGTTTTGTTACCATATTTTAGCTTACCTGTGACTGCAGCTCAGCTTGGTACGTACTAAATTTTACTATAGTTAATTGTTCAGAATCATTTAATTCAAGTTCAAAGTTAAATCTCTTATTTTTAAATTGCGTAGATTCAAGTAGCTTTTGAGATGATTGTTGAGGTAGCCCAAGACAAACCTTATTTTTTTGGGTGTCGTAGTGCTTCAGGAACAAAGTTCACTGTTAATTTCAGTCACTAAATTACATTCAATTTTCCGGTTTTACTAATTCTTTTGCTAAATTTAGTCAGATTGTTGTTGTTGTTGTTGTCTTCAGTCCTGAGACTGGCTTGATGCAGCTCTCCATGCTACTCTATCCTGTGCAAGCTGCTTCATCTCCCGGTACCTACTGCAACCTACATCCCTCTGAATCTGCTTAGTGTACTCATCTCTCGGTCTCCCTCTACGATTTTTACCCTCCACGCTGCCCTCCAATGCTAAATTTGTGATCCCTTGATGCCTCAAAACATGTCCTACCAACCGATCCCTTCTTCGAGTCAAGTTGTGCCACAAACTTCTCTTCTCCCCAATCCTATTCAATACCTCCTCATTAGTTACGTGCTCTATCCACCTTATCTTCAGTATTCTTCTGTAGCACCACATTTCGAAAGCTTCTATTCTCTTCTTGTCCAAACTATTTATCATCCATGTTTCACTTCCATACATGGCTACACTCCAAACAAATACTTTCAGAAACGACTTCCTGATACATAAATCTATATTCGATGTTAACAAATTTCTCTTCTTCAGAAACGCTTTCCTTGCCATTGCCAGTCTACATTTTATATCCTCTCTACTTCGACCATCATCAGTTATTTTACTTCCTAAATAGCAAAACTCCTTTACTACTTTAAGTGTCTCATTTCCTAATCTAATTCCCTCAGCATCACCCGATTTAATTTGACTACATTCCATTATCCTCGTTTTGCTTTTGTTAATGTTCATCTTATATCCTCCTTTCAAGACACTGTCCATTCCGTTCAACTGCTCTTCCAAGTCCTTTGGCGTCTCTGACAGAATTACAATGTCATCGGCGAACCTCAAAGTTTTTACTTCGTCTCCATGAATTTTAATACCTACTCCAAATTTTTCTTTTGTTTCCTTTACTGCTTGCTCAATATACAGGTTGAATAACATCGGGGAGAGGCTACAACCCTGTCTCACTCCTTTCCCAACCACTGCTTCCCTTTCATACCCCTCGACTCTTATGACTGCCATCTGGTTTCTGTACAAATTATAAATAGCCTTTCGCTCCCTGTATTTTACCCCTGCCACCTTTAGAATTTGAAAAAGAGTATTCCAGTCAACATTGTCAAAAGCTTTCTCTAAGTCTACAAATGCTAGAAACGTAGGTTTGCCTTTTCTTAATCTTTCTTCTAAGATAAGTCGTAAGGTCAGTATTGCCTCACGTGTTCCAACATTTCGACGGAATCCAAACTGATCCTCCCCGAGGTCTGCATCTACCAGTTTTTCCATTCGTCTGTAAAGAATTCGCGTTAGTATTTTGCAGCCGTGGCTTATTAAACTGATAGTTCGGTAATTTTCACATCTGTCAGCACCTGCTTTCTTTGGGATTGGAATTATTATATTCTTCTTGAAGTCTGAGGGTATTTCGCCTGTCTCATACATCTTGCTCACCAGCTGGTAGAGTTTTGTCAGGACTGGTTGTCCCAAGGCCGTCAGTAGTTCTAATGGAATGTTGTCTACTCCGGGGGCCTTGTTTCGACTCAGGTCTTTCAGTGCTCTGTCAAACTCCTCACGCAGTATCGTATCTCCCATTTCGTCTTCATCTACATCCTCTTCCATTTCCATAATATTGTCCTCAAGTACATCGCCCTTGTATAAACCTTCTATATACTCCTTCCACCTTTCTGCCTTCCCTTCTTTGCTTAGAACTGGGCTGCCATCTGAGCTCTTGATATTCATACACGTGGTTCTCTTCTCTCCAAAGGTCTCTTTAATTTTCCTGTAGGCAGTATCTATCTTACCCCTAGTGAGATAAGCTTCTACATCCTTACATTTGTCCTCTAGCCATCCCTGTTTAGCCATTTTGCACTTCCTGTCGATCTCATTTTTGAGACGTTTGTATTCCTTTTTGCCTGCTTCATTTACTGCATTTTTATATTTTCTCCTTTCATCAATTAAATTCAATATTTCTTCTGTTACCCAAGGATTTCTAGCAGCCCTCGTCTTTGTACCTACTTTATCCTCTGCTGCCTTCACTACTACATCCCTCAGAGCTACCCATTCTTCTTCTACTGTACTTCTTTCCCCTATTCCTGTCAATTGTTCCCTTATGCTCTCCCTGAAACTCTGTACAACCTCTGGTTCTTTCAGTTTATCCAGGTCCCATCTCCTTAATTTCCCACATTTTTGCAGGTCTTCAGTTTTAATCTACAGGTCATAACCAATAGATTGTGGTCAGAGTCCACATCTGCCCCTGGAAATGTCTTACAACTTAAAACCTGGTTCCTAAATCTCTGTCTTACCATTATATAATCTATCTGATACCTTTTAGTATCTCCAGGGTTCTTCCACGTATACAACCTTCTTTCATGATTCTTAAACCAAGTGTTAGCCATGATTAAGTTGTGCTCTGTGCAAAATTCTACTAGGCGGCTTCCTCTTTCATTTCTTAGCCCCAATCCATATTCACCTACTATGTTTCCTTCTCTCCCTTTTCCTACACTCGAATTCCAGTCACCCATTACTATTAAATTTTCGTCTCCCTTCACTATCTGAATAATTTCTTTTATTTCATCGTACATTTCTTCAATTTCTTCATCATCTGCAGAGCTAGTTGGCATATAAACTTGTACTACTGTAGTAGGTGTGGGCTTCGAATCTATCTTGGCCACAATAATGCGTTCACTATGCTGTTTGTAGTAGCTTACCCGCATTCCTATTTTCCTATTCATTATTAAACCTACTCCTGCATTACCCCTATTTGATTTTGTGTTTATAACCCTGTAGTCACCTGACCAGAAGTCTTGTTCCTCCTGCCACCGAACTTCACTAATTCCCACTATATAGCGAAATTTATTACTTCTGACAAACATTCAGTTTTCGCACACCACGTGTCAACCTTCAGTTGCCACGCTTTTAGTGCTAATTATATGAGCAATAACTTTCCTTTTTCAGTTATTATAGTAGTTGTCCATAGGACTGGCGACCGTAAATTAACACAAATCTCAAATATCTAATTAACGCCAATTAATTTTTAACATAACGATCGCACATTTATTTTCTTTATTAATTTTACCCTTTTCTCGAAATTAATTTCCACTAATTTCATTTGCATTTTTCCTTTCATTTAGATGTAGCTCTTTCCTCCCTCTTTACCGACGAATTAACATCGGTGACGATTGCTTTTCCCAAATTTCCATTAGGTGCACGCGGTTTAATTTTTCACTGTCATTAAGGTCGGTAAGTGAAGGGAAGGTTGCAAGTGGAAAAGGATTCCTCGTCTACAACTCCGTGTCATATGTGTATAAAGTTTTTTGTATTTTTTGCTATTTACTTTAATAAGTGGACGTCTGTAAGACCCATAAAAGTTTTAATAAGTGCAGAGGACGACAAAATGCCGATATGAAATTTAAGTTGTAATAATTGTCAAGGACATCTGAATGATACAACGGTTTTTTTTCCCCTTACACAAGCGATGTAGAAGCGAGTATCACTAGGGGTAAGGTAGATACTGCCTACAGGGAAATTAAAGAGACCTTTGGAGATAAGAGAAACACTTGCATGAACATCAAGAGCTCAGATGGAAACCCAGTTCTAAGCAAAGAAGGGAAAGCAGAAAGGTGGAAGAAGTACATAGAGGCTCTATACAAGGGCGATGTACTTGAGGACAATATTATGGAAATGGAAGAGGTTGTAGATGAAGATGAAATGGGAGATATGATACTGCGTGAAGAGTTTGACAGAGCACTGAAAGACCCGAGTCGAAACAAGGCCCCGGGAGTAAACAACATACCATTAGAACTACTGACGGCCTTGGGAGAGCCAGTCCTGACAAAACTCTACCATCTGGTGAGCAAGATGTATGAGACAGGCGAAATACCCTCAGACTTCAAGAAGAATATAATAATTCCAATCCCAAAGAAAGCAGGTGTTGACAGATACGAAAATTACCGAACTATCAGTTTAATAAGTAACAGCTGCAAAACACTAACGCGAATTCTTTACAGACGAATGGAAAAACTGGTAGAAGCCGACCTCGGGGACGATCAGTTTGGATTTCGTAGAAATGTTGGAGCACGTGAGGCAATACTGACCCTACGACTTATCTTAGAAGCTAGATTAAGAAAGGGAAAACCTACGTTTCTAGCATTTGTAAACTTAGAGAAAGCTTTTGACAATGTTGACTGGAATACTTTCTTTCAAATTCTGAAGGTGGCAGGGGTAAAATACAGGGAGCGAAAGGCTATTTACAATTTGTACAGAAACCAGATGGCAGTAATAAGAGTCGAGGGACATAAAAGGGAAGCAGTGGTTGGGAAAGGAGTGAGACAGGGGTGTAGCCTCTCCCCGATGTTACTCAGTCTGTACATTGAGCAAGCAGTGAAGGAAACAAAATAAAAATTTTGAGTAGGAATTAAAATCCATGGAGAAGAAATAAAAACTTTGAGGTTTGCCGATGAGATTGTTATTCTGTCGGAAACAGCAAAGGGCCAAGTAGAACAGATGAACAGAATGGATAGTGTCTTGAAAGGAGGATATAAGATGAACAACAACAAAAACAAAACGAGGATAATAGAATGTAGTCGAATTAAATCAGGTGATGCCGAGGGAATTAGATTAGGAAATGAGACACTTAAAGTTGTAGATAAGTTTTGCTATTTGGGGAGCAAAATAACTGATGAAGGTAGAAGTACAGAGGATATAAAATGTAGACTGGCAGTGGCAAGGAAAGCGTTTCTGAAGAAGAGAAATTTTTTAACATCGAGTATAGATTTAAGTGTCATGAAGTCTTTTCCGAAGGTAATTGTATGGAGTGTAGCCATGTATGGAAGTGAAACATGGATGATAAATAGTTTGGACAAGAAGAGAATAGAAGCTTTTGAAATGTGGTTATACAGAAGAATGCTGAAGATTAGATGGGTAGATCACGTAACTAATGAGGAAGTATTGAAGAGGATTGGGGAGAAGAGAAGATTGTGGCACAATTTGACTAGAAGAAGGGATCGGTTGATAGGACATGTTCTGAGGCATCAAGGGATCACCAAGTTAGTATTGGAGGGCAGCGTGGAAACTAAAAATCGTAGAGGGAGACCAAGAGACGAATACACTAAGCAGATTCAGAAGGATGTAGGTTGTAGTATGTACTGGGAGATGAAGAAGCTTGCATGGGATAGAGTAGCATCGAGAGCTGCATCAAACCAGTTTCAGGACTGAAGACAACAACAACAACAACATAGGCGATGGCAATGCGCCAATAGGAGATGTGAGATGTGTATATTTACTTCATTAAGCGGACGTCTGCTTGACACAGACAAGTGTTAAGATGTGCATACGACGTCAGCGCACCAACAGGAGATGTAAGTGGCAATAAGGGTATGAAGACATCTGGATAACGCAGGTGTTTTTGTTTATAAAAGCTCCAAGAACGACAGTGCGCCTATAGGAGAATTATTCTTATAAAATTTCTTTTTTAATGATTTTTAGATGATATGTAATGAACTTCTTTACAGAAGAATGGAAAAAGCGGTAGAACCCGACCTCGGGGAGGATCACTTTGGAATCCGGAGAAACTTAGGGACATGTGAGGCAATACTGACCCTGCGACTTATCTTAGAAGATAGGTTAAAGGAAGGCAAACCTTCGTTTATAGCATTTGCAAATCTATGAAAGCCTTTGACAATGTTGACTGGAACACTCTCTTTGTAGTTCTGAACGTAGCCAAGGTAAATTGCAGGGAGCGAAAGGCTATTTACAAATCGTACATAAATCAGATGGCATCTATAAGAGACGAGAGCATGAAAGGGACGCAGTGGCTGAGAAGGGAGTGAGACAGGGTTGTAGCGTATCCCCGATGATATTCAATCTGTTCATTGAGCAAAGGAAACAAAATAGGATTTCGAACTGATGTGTCCCAATCGGATTTGCTTGACCACTATCGAGTCCTGTGACATCGCTGGCAGGTGACTTGTGGACACATGCGCCGCGGCGAAGATTTTTCTTAAGCAGCGCGCTACAGAGAGAGCGGAAGGAAGCAAGACTGGTCTTAACGTCCCGTCGACGTCGAGGTCATTGGAGATGGGGCAGAAGCTCGGATTGTGTCAAGGATGGGGGAAAGAAATCGACCGCGCCCACTGAAACGAACGATACCAGCATTTGCTTGAAGCGATTTAGGTACATCACGGAAAACCTAAATCTCGATGGCTGGACGCGGGTTTGAATTGTGCTCCTGAATGCGAGCACAGTGTGTTAACCACCGCGCCACCTCGCTCAGTTGGGAAAGCGGAGAAGTTGCCGAACGAGACGCGCGATGGCGCGGGGCTCTGTGGTACCGGCAGTGGTTCTGTAGCTGTCTGGAGTAGGGCTGTTGATAAAAATATCGATATATCGATATTCTTTCCAAGAAATATCTATACATTTCGGCTACATTTTTTTCGACGATATATCGGTTTAAGAACGGAAATATCGAGTGTTACTACTTTTTGAACTTTCATCACATCCAGTCTTTCTCTTTGACTGTGTGAAGCAAGTATATGTGGCACTAAAGAAGAACTTCCATTGCCCTGGCGGGTGGTGGTATGAATGGAATAACAATTTTTAAGAAGAACAGAAATTTGTTAACATCGAGTATAGATTTAAGTGTCAGGAAGTCGTTTCTGAAAGTATTTGTATGGAGTGTAGCGAAGTATGGAAGTGGACGATAAATAGCGTAGACAAGAAGAGAATAGATGCTTTCGAAATGTGGTGCTAGAGAAGAATGCTGAAGCGTGGGGATAAAAATCGTGGAGGGAGACCAAGAGATAAATACACTAAACAGATTCAGAAGGATGTAGGTTGCAGTAGGTACTGGGAGATGAAGAATCTTGCGCGGGATAGAGTAGCATGGAGAGCTGCATCAAACCAGTTTCTGGACTGGAGACCACAACATCAACAACAACGCAGCTAGTGTGCTATTTCTCCACACAGACATTCTTCACAAACAGTTGTTGAAAATGATGAAGAAAAATGTAAATGACAAGATTGGTCTTTGCGGTGGGAGGAGACTTGTGAGGGGAAATGCTGATGTAATCGGCGCTCGGTGTTACCAACAGAAACTGCAACGTTTAGCCTCACCGCACAGCTTTGACACTACAACTGCTATGTCTCTGGCGTTGGCAGAAATTGAAAACACAGGGAAGTCGACATGAATTATCCCGGACAAATGCGGTCGTGACGAAACCGAACGATGGACCCATCGGACAACTCTTACTGTGCCACTTAATATGCAGTTACCATGCGTGTGCGGGAAGACGCATTTTTTGGCTGCAGTTCTGTCATGGGTTTTTTCGGGATTAAAATTTCAAGGAATATTTTTTTCTGCTTTGTATTTCTTTAATGTCATTGGAACTATTTATCAATGATCACAAAGTTGTAGCATCGTTTTCCTTTCACTTCTCACTCTGTCTAAGGGTCATAGGCAACCTGCTAGTTTGTTGATGTACAGAATATCTAATGATAAATCAATACTTAAATTTACAGTTCTAAAACCGCCAGTATATTTTCAATGTGCAGCCGATATTTTTATAAACAGATACGTCGATATTTATTCCTTTGTTATATCGTTATCCGGTAAATTTTTTCATCTACATCTACATCCATACTCCGCAAGCCACCTGACGGTGTGTGGCGGAGGGTACGTTGAGTACCTCTATCGGTTCTCCCTTATATTCCAGTCTCGCCAGCCGCGGTGGTCTCGCGGTTCTAGGCGCGCAGTCCGGAACCGTGCGACTACTACGGCCGCAGGTTCGAATCCTGCCTCGGGCATGGATGTGCGTGATGTCCTTAGGTTAGTTAGGTTTAAGTAGTTCTAAATTCTAGGGGACTGATGACCACAGCAGTTGAATCACATAGTGCTCAGAGCCATTTGAACCAATTCCAGTCTCGTATTGTTCATCGAAAGAAGGATTGTCGGTACGCCTCTGTGTGGGCTCTAATCTCTCTGATTTTATCCTCATGGTCTCTTCGCGAGATATACTGCTTGACTCCTCGGTGAAGGTATGTTCTCGAAACTTCAACAAAAGCCCGTACCCACATACTGAGCGTCTCTCTTGCAGAGTCCTCCAGGGGAGTCTACCTATCACCTACGTAAAGCTTTCGTGAATACTAAATGATCCTGTAACGAAGCGCGCTGCTCTCCGTTGGATCTTCTCTATCTCTTCTATCAACCCTATCTGGTACGGATCCCACACCGGTGAGCAGTATTCAAGCAGTGGGCGAACAAGTGTACTGTAACCTACTTGCTTTGTTTTCGGATTGCATTTCCTTAGGATTCTTCCAATGAATCTCGGTCTGGCATCTGCTTTACCGACGATTAATTTTATATGGTCGTTTCATTTTAAATTACTCCTAATGCCCATTCCCAGATAATTTATGGAATTAACTGCTTCCAGTTGCTGACCTGCTATATTGTAGCTAAATGATAAAGGATCTTTCTTTCTGTGTACTCGCAAGCACATTGTCCACATTGAGAGTCAATTGCCATTCCCTGCACCATGCGTCGATCCGTTGCAGATCCTTCTGCGTTTCAATACAATTTTCCATTGTTACAACCTCTCTATATACTACAGCATCATCCGCAAAAAGCCTCAGTGAACTTCCGATGTAATCCACAAGGTCATTTATATACAGTGCGAATAGCAACGGTCCTACGACACTTCCCTCTGGCACACATGAAATCACTCTTACTTTGGAAGACTTCTCTTCAATGAGAATGACATGCTGCGTTCTCTTATCTAGGAACTCTTCAATCCAATCAAACAATTGGTCTTATAGTCCATATGCTCTTACTTTGTTCAATAAACGTCTGTGGGGAACTGTATCAAACGCCTTGCGGAAGTCAAGAAACACGGCATCTACCTGGGAACCCGTCTCTATGGCCCTCTGAGTCTCGTGGACGAATAGCGCGAGCTGGGTTTCACACGATCGTCAATTTCGAAACCCATGCTGATTCCTACAGAGTGGATTTCTAGTCTCCAGAAAAGTCATTATACTCGAACATAATACGTGTTCCAAAATTCTACAACTGATCGACGTTAGAGATGTAGGTCTATAGTTCCGCACATCTGTTCGACGTTCCTTCTTGAAAACGGGGATGACCTGTGGCCTTTTCCAATCTCTTGGAACGCTACGCAAGTTCCTTTGCGTACTCTGTGTAAAACCGAACTGGTATCCCGTCAGGTCCAGCGGCCTGACCTCTTTTGGGCCTTTCCTCATTTATCAAGAGGTGAACATTCCGCGCCTGATATGACGCCTTGTTTTGGTGAGATGGCGTGTGCGAACGTCCTTGTGATGTGCGGGCCGGTCTGTAGCAGCTCTGGACGACAATCAATATGGCGAGCTGAAACACTGAACCGTGGGGGACTGTGCTGGGGTTGCGGCTCGTTATAAACATTATACAGGGCCTTCGATGCAGCCGTTGAAAATTTCGAATTTGTGTCCTTCTAGACAGTCCAAGGTTCTAATAGACAGTGTAAATCTCACCTTGCAGTATTGGAATTCAGAAAGAAGCATGGACATATTTGGCCGCTAAGTTTGAATTTGTAAAAATGGTTATAAGGCTGTTCTTGTTGCCTGTTCTATTGTCCACTGGGCACGTTGCAGCCCATAAATAAGTGCACGTGTAGAATAGTATGTCATCTCATTTAACTAATTTCGCTTGTCTCTCTGTTGTGAAAGCCTGGTTATGTATTCTATGCACTGATTCCCGCCCTGGCACGGGATTGTTTGTAACTGCAAGCGGCCTGGGGCGGGTTTGACCACTCTTGTCCAGACGACGGAATGACGCATTTTCCGGCTGCAGTTCTGTAATGGTGGTACCCGAATTTTTCGGAATTAAAATTTCTAATAAGATTTTTTTCTGCTTTGTATTTCCTTGATATTATTAGAACTATTTATCAGTAATCACAAATTTTGATTAACGCCAGTTTATATTTCTTAGATTACTGTTTATGTGTTTTTTAAACTCTAATGTAAGGTATTACTTGAAAGATAATTTATGGTTATCTCACAAAGTAGTTGGTGGATGTTTGTTGACGACGAAAATATTGGGTCAATAGCTTGAATTTCTGGAAGTAATTTCATATTGCTGACCAAGGTCCCAAGAAACTCGTTTAATGTTATGATGTTTCATACAATTTCATGTACAAGCAATTGAATGAAAGTGTCCTTTTTTACTAACAAAAGAGTAAAAGGTAGCCGTAGGCTAACAGTTTTCCTTGATTATTTTACTACCTTTTACATTATTGGTACTATTAACGTGATTTGGTACATTGTTTCCTTTAAATAAATGTTGTTTTTTTTTTCAAAACTGCTGTGAATATAAGTCCCCTAGAACTTAGAACTACTTAAACCTAACTAACCTAAGGACATCACACACATCCATGCCCGAGGCAGGATTCGAACCTGCGACCGTAGCGGTCGCGCTGTTCCAGACTGTAGCGCCTAGAACAGCTCGGCCACTCTGGCCGTCTAAATGTTTTTATTGATCTGAAGCTTTACTACTGCGCATTTTAAGTACCAAGGAATGAAAGCTTTATTGGAATAAAGGTTGTGTTTAATGAATCTAATACCTTGAGTGAAGGTTCAGCAGCATTCACAAAAGGAACCTCGCTTCCAGACCGACCTCCTCAAGTGGTTTAAGGGTTTAAAGTTTTTCAAGGAGTGTCCGTTTCAGGAATATGAATTAAAGTTCAGGGAGGAGAAATAAAAACTTTGAGGTTTGCTGATGACATTGTAATTCAGTTCGAGACAGCAAAGGACTTCGACGACCAGTTTAACGGAATGGCCAGTCTCTTGAATACAAGATGTTGTTGTTGTTGTTGTCTTCAGTCCTGAGACTGGTTTGATGCAGCTCTCCATGCTACTCTATCCTGTGCAAGCTGCTTCATCTCCCGGTACCTACTGCAACCTACATCCCTCTGAATCTGCTTAGTGTACTCATCTCTCGGTCTCCCTCTACGATTTTTACCCTCCACGCTGCCCTCCAATGCTAAATTTGTGATCCCTTGATGCCTCAAAACATGTCCTACCAACCGATCCCTTCTTCGAGTCAAGTTGTGCCACAAACTTCTCTTCTCCCCAATCCTATTCAATACCTCCTCATTAGTTACGTGCTCTATCCACCTTATCTTCAGTATTCTTCTGTAGCACCACATTTCGAAAGCTTCTATTCTCTTCTTGTCCAAACTATTTATCATCCATGTTTCACTTCCATACATGGCTACACTCCAAACAAATACTTTCAGAAACGACTTCCTGATACATAAATCTATATTCGATGTTAACAAATTTCTCTTCTTCAGAAACGCTTTCCTTGCCATTGCCAGTCTACATTTTATATCCTCTCTACTTCGACCATCATCAGTTATTTTACTTCCTAAATAGCAAAACTCCTTTACTACTTTAAGTGTCTCATTTCCTAATCTAATTCCCTCAGCATCACCCGATTTAATTTGACTACATTCCATTATCCTCGTTTTGCTTTTGTTAATGTTCATCTTATATCCTCCTTTCAAGACACTGTCCATTCCGTTCAACTGCTCTTCCAAGTCCTTTGCCGTCTCTGACAGAATTACAATGTCATCGGCGAACCTCAAAGTTTTTACTTCGTCTCCATGAATTTTAATACCTACTCCAAATTTTTCTTTTGTTTCCTTTACTGCTTGCTCAATATACAGATTGAATAACATCGGGGAGAGGCTACAACCCTGTCTCACTCCTTTCCCAACCACTGCTTCCCTTTCATGCCCCTCGACTCTTATTACTGCCATCTGGTTTCTGTACAAATTATAAATAGCCTTTCGCTCCCTGTATTTCACCCCTGCCACCTTTAGAATTTGAAAAAGAGTATTCCAGTCAACATTGTCAAAAGCTTTCTCTCTACAAATGCTAGAAACGTAGGTTTGCCTTTTCTTAATCTTTCTTCTAAGATAATTCCTAAGGTCAGTATTGCCTCACGTGTTCCAACATTTCGACGGAATCCAAACTGATCCTCCCCGAGGTCTGCATCTACCAGTTTTTCCATTCGTCTGTAAAGAATTCGCGTTAGTATTTTGCAGCCGTGGCTTCTTAAACTGATAGTTCGGTAATTTTCACATCTGTCAGCACCTGCTTTCTTTGGGATTGGAATTATTATATTCTTCTTGAAGTCTGAGGGTATTTCGCCTGTCTCATACATCTTGCTCACCAGCTGGTAGAGTTTTGTCAGGACTGGTTGTCCCAAGGCCGTCAGTAGTTCTAATGGAATGTTGTCTACTCCGGGGGCCTTGTTTCGACTCAGGTCTTTCAGTGCTCTGTCAAACTCCTCACGCAGTATCGTATCTCCCATTTCGTCTTCATCTACATCCTCTTCCATTTCCATAATATTGTCCTCAAGTACATCGCCCTTGTATAAACCTTCTATATACTCCTTCCACCTTTCTGCCTTCCCTTCTTTGCTTAGAACTGGGCTGCCATCTGAGCTCTTGATATTCATACACGTGGTTCTCTTCTCTCCAAAGGTCTCTTTAATTTTCCTGTAGGCAGTATCTATCTTACCCCTAGTGAGATAAGCTTCTACATCCTTACATTTGTCCTCTAGCCATCCCTGTTTAGCCATTTTGCACTTCCTGTCGATCTCATTTTTGAGACGTTTGTATTCCTTTTTGCCTGCTTCATTTACTGCATTTTTATATTTTCTCCTTTCATCAATTAAATTCAATATTTCTTCTGTTACCCAAGGATTTCTAGCAGCCCTCGTCTTTGTACCTACTTTATCCTCTGCTGCCTTCACTACTACATCCCTCAGAGCTACCCATTCTTCTTCTACTGTACTTCTTTCCCCTATTCCTGTCAATTGTTCCCTTATGCTCTCTCTGAAACTCTGTACATATAGGATGAAAATTAATAAAGGCAAAGCAGTGATTATAAAATGTCGACGATTTAAATCAGATGATGCTGAGGGAATTAGATTAGAAAACAGGTCACTTAAAGTAGTAGATGAGTTTCATTATGTCGGCAACAAAGTAACTGATGATGACCGAAGTAGAAAGAACGGAAAATGTAGACCAGCAATGGCAAAAAAAGCGTTTCTGAGTAACAGAAATTAGTAAACATCGAATATAGATTTAAGTGCTTGGAAGTCATTCCTGAAAGTGTTAGAGTGAAGTCTAGGCATGCATGGAAGTGAAGTATGGATGATTAACAATTTAGCTGGGAACAGAACAGAAGCTTTTAAAATGTGATGTTACAGAAGAATGCTGAAGATTAGCGGGATACAGAATAAAATCGAGAAGAAAGGAAATTTGTGGCGCAACCTTCTAGAAGAAGGGATCAATTGATAGGACACATTCTGAGACATCAAGGGATCACCAATGTAGTATTGGAGGGAAATGCTGGGGTGGAGAGGGGGGGGGGGGGGGCAAAAGTTGTAGACAAAGACTAAGAGATGAATACAAGAAGCAGATTCAGAAGGACGTAAGTTGCAGTAGTTGTTCGTAATGAAGAGGCTTGCACAGGGTACAGCAGCACAGAGAGCCGCATCAAAACAAAACAACAACGTACTGAACTGCTAATTCATATTTCTGGAAGAAATTACAAATAAATAAGTGAAACAGTAGGTTAACAAACGACTACCAACGACTTAGGAGAAGAATAATTCATACTGTACAACTCTCATTAATTTATTTATGGAACGAATTACGGCGTGTTAGTATTAATAGGTGTCTAAGTTTAGATTATTGAGGGTATACGATTATAGATACATATTCAGAGTAACAAATAGGTTTTTCTTATTATAACAGCGTTAGTATAAAAATTACTCATTAACGGTAAACAAAGCACTACTGGAAATTTCCTAATAATATTGAAATGAACATTGGTAAACAAATTTGTATTTCAATAGTTAGTATCCAGATATCAGATTAGTGGGATAGTGCGGCTGTTGAGAGGTAACTAATTAAGATTACTCATTACCAAATTGAGCATTGTATTCGAGAACTTCCCAATTTTTGGAAATCTCAGAACGAAGGAGTGTGAGTGATACTTCTGGCTTTAGCGGCTATCATATCTAGCTGCAAGATTCTTTCCTTCAGTAGAGACTGCAATATTACGCGTATGACGTAACAACTGGTATGAGATACCGCGAAATACCGTCAGTGCTCGTAGTGAGTAAACCAGTTATTTGTGTAATGTCAGTTCAGTGCTGATAGTTCATTACAGCCTCAAGACAACGGACGTACGGTCTACCTGCTGTTTTGTGGGCAGGGAACATAATTAGACTACTGCAGGTCGGTGAAAACAGAACTCCTTGCATTCCGCTCAGGAGATGAAAGCAACTATGTACCTCGCGTGCATTGCACTCTCGGAACAAATGGGATCAGCGACACGTCGTCTGTGGAAACACATAGGAGTTTAATATACGACATTCGTAATCATATATTTTTACGCAGTAGTAATCGCTTTGCGCCGTGTTTACATTTCCTTTTCGACGCTGCCGTAACTGTCGCATTCGCTCAGCACTGGCCTTTTCAGGCTTTTTGGATTCCTTTCCACGAAAGCTTCCCTCGAACTTGTGTTTTCTGTAATTCCTAGCACATTTACGAGTCATATGAGACGACATCTTTCATTATTTTGCAATTTTTAATTCAATACCTATCTCCTCTTGTGTTCCGAGAATATTTTTATTGTCTAACGTTGGTTCCTGGTAGAGCCCCGCAAGCTCGTCACAGTGACTCCCGAACCAATAACCTAGCTAAACGCGTTTCCGCGCTACACTACCTTTATGCAAAGCTGATCTGTACCACTCAGGCGCATGCTCCTACACTGGTACGATGACGTCACAGACATAACAACGTGGCCAACCATACATACAGGCCTAAGCGCACCTCAGTGTGACGTCAGCAATGTAATGTTAACCGTCGTCAGACAAAAAACGCATGCTTTGTCAAATATTTCGTCTAACTTCTTTGACCAAACTGCTTCACTGGAGCTATTACACGATCTTAAAATTTTACGTCATTGTTATTTGGGAATGGATGCCGAACAGTTGCCAACAGCATATTATGATGGTGGCGAGTGCACTGTTTGAAAAGAAAATGGAAACGACAATCGGTGAAACCGTGGATAGCGAGAGGAGAAGCTCAGTGTTCACCAGAATTAGCTACGTGAGCTATAGTGCGAGGACATAAAGAACAAAGAAAATATTTGAAAACAGGCGAACAAACTTTTCAATTTGCACTGACGAAAGTGGCCCCTCATATTTGCATACACAAACTCTTTTAAGAAATACCATTTCTTAATTCCCTTCTTCATAATCGATGTTTCTGGAAATCCAAAAACTATGCCGTACATAGTTTAAAATGAAACACTACATTAATTACGTATTTTCTTCGTGCTGTTATGACGCATTTCGAGAACTTATTCTCATTATCAAACAGAAATTTTGACAAAGGTACTTAGCGTGCTGTTTGTAAGTGCGTTGTTTTGCCCCTCTTGCCCGGCAGTTGTGTTTTATGGTTTACCCCAATCGGACAGATTTCTTTTGTCCGATTTTCCGAAAAATCGAATAAAATACCTATGTAAATATCTGTACCTGAGCATCTTGCAGTTGTGTTTTATGGTTTACCCCAATCGGACAGATTTCTTTTGTCCGATTTTCCGAAAAATCGAATAAAATACCTATGTAAATATCTGTACCTGAGCATCGTATAAAAATACGTAACCGATACAATGTTTCATAGTTTAAACCATAAATGCTATTTCCGACAAAGTTCGTCTCTTGGTTAAGTTATGGTTTTTAGCAACAGGAGTATTCCAGAAACATGAACCAATGTATGAATCACCTACTGAGGAATTTGTGAAGGTTAAGCAAGGTTATTTGAAGCACAAATGGTTCAAAATGGTTCAAATGGCTCTGAGCACTATGCGACTTAACATATGAGGTCATCTGTCCCCTAGAACTTAGAACTACTTAACCTAACTAACCTAAGGACATCACACATATCCATGCCCGTGCCAGGATTCGAACCTGCGACCGTAGCCATCACGCGGTTCCAGACTGAAGCGCCTCGAACCACTCGGCCACTCTGGCCGGCAAAGCACAAATAAATACATTTATTTCACTTATACACAATAATATGAGCACACTTGGCTTTTCGCATCTCCATCTCCTTCCACATCCTTTCTTTTTATGTGTAAGCTTCACATCATCCACAGTGCAGCAACTTCTAATGCAGCTGATTGCTGCAGGTATTTCATTGTAAGATTCTAACCGTTTATTACGGGTGTTGTAGTCGGGGTGCTTTGTGTTGTGAATAATTTCGTATTCTTGACACTTTGCAGTTATCACTGTGGTGGTAGCCATGCTCCACATATACTTGGTAATTTTACAGCTTAAATGCACTAAAGCAACCGACCTTCCTAAAAGCACCCCTACTACGCTATCAAACATTTGATCAAAGGGCTCTGATAAGTATTTATTGCTGGCATCGAACACTACATTGCTGACGTCACACGGGAGGTTCGCTCAGGCCACACGTGGCATGGAACCTACATTGATGAAGTAACAAGGGAGGTTCGCTCAGACATGTATTTATCGTTGGCCACACATAACAAGTAATGCGAGACAAAAACGTACAGGCGTTAGTTATCTACCCGTTGTGCGTCCAACCATTACGCATTATCTTGTTATTAGCGAGTCAAATCTGACGATATTTAAAATGGAATGATCATATAAAGTTGATCGTCGGTAAAGCAGATGCCAGACTGAGATTCATTGGAAGAATCCTAAGGAAATGCAATCCGAAAAAAAAGGAAGTGGGTTACAGTACGCTTGTTCGCCCACTGCTTGAATACTGCTCAACAGTGTGGGATCCGTACCAGATAGGGTTGATAGAAGAGATAGAGAAGATCCAACGGAGAGCAGCGCGCTTCGTTACAGGATCATTTAGTAATCGCGAAAGAGTTACGGAGATGATAGATAAACACCAGTGGAAGACTCTGCAGGAGAGACGCTCAGTAGCTCGGTACGGGCTTTTTTTTGAAGTTTCGAGAGCATACCTTGTAACCTCCCCACAAAAAATAATATGAATAATACTCTCATTTAGCGTAACTACCCAACAGTGAAAAGATAATACAATGTGACAAACCTACAACCTTTCAATAATTGACAGTCAATTTACTCTGGTAAATTTTGGACGTTAGCAATGCTGCGTCATGGCCCTGATACATCATTCTGAATAAACTGAAAAATCTTACCTTAATTAGATCGCCGGATAACGCGTATATATCTGCTCCTATCAGAAATTTTCCTGGCGCAGCTAAGTGCAATGCTGGCCGATAGATTTGTCTTATAAAAAAGGAAAGAACTGACCTTTCCTTTCAATAATCGGCATTGCCAAGGATTGGAGAAATTATAGAATTCCTTAAATTGAGATAAATGTCAAAAGTTACTTTTTATGAGAAAGATTATTATTAACAGACTTTTTTAAAACATTTACATGGGACTTGATGTAAGAATACCACATATGCGCGAAGCTGCTTTTACCTTTTCCTACAACGCTCAGGCTCCGCCATCGCTGCACAAGACCGGCCCACCCAACACGATACACCAGACCAGACTGCTCGCTAGCAACAACTTACTCCTACTGCTACACAGTTCCTACTGCAGTCAATACTGCTCTTTGGTCTCAGATTCTCTTCTAGCTTACATATCGCAGGCAGCGCGTGAGCAATACATCGAAATTACATCAGCTCGAGTGCGCTAGCAACAAATTCTTTAATTATGGACCTCTTACATAACCCTCCACTGGGGGGCAAAAATTTGGACTTGCCATGAGCAACAAATTTTTCTATAATCTATTTAGTTTACTAAGGCTACAATCATAGAGTATATACAATATTGATGAGGGCAGAACATATTAAGAAATTAAATAGAGTGCGCATGCACTGAGTACAAAACATATTCAGAAATGACAAAGTATATACGCAATGAGAACAAAAAAAATATTAACAAAATAGAGTGCACACGCACTGAGTACAAAACATATTCAGAAATGACAAAGTATATACACAATGAGTACAAAATACATTAATAAAATAGAGTGCACACTCACGATAAAAGTTTTTATCATTTTACAAGAATTTAAATGCACTGTATAAGACTTTACTATTTTACAGGAACTAGGAAAGGAATGGGAAGGATTGCATCATGGTTGTAGCGCAGTAGGTTGCACGTAGCTGCACTGAAAGTCCATATCTTTCTACAGAAGCACAACACCAAGTGAGACAATCTTAAGTTCTCTTCCCTGAAGTATTTATCAGTGTAGCCAAGACACTGAAATGTTGTATTAATATTCAATGTTATCATTTTGGTACTACATTAGGTACACCAAACAGTGGGATCATAATAACATCTCCATCGTTCAAGGTGGTGGACAGCTTGTTATGTCAACACCATATTCTTGTAGAATCCATACTCTTACAGCAACGTAGAATTAGTGCAAAAACCAATATAGTGCTCCATGATCATGAGGATGGACAGGATAAACGGATATTGAGGTAATTGCTGGTAATTAGGTCAGAAGGTGAAGCACATTAACTCTTATGCTAGTCATCATAGAATTACACTAGTGTATCAACCGATTTGAATAATTATTGGCACTCATTGGTTAGTTACTGAACATTTTTCTGCATTATTCAGAAGTCATCATTCAAAGCAAGACTTTGCTTGCATGGCATAGCATTTATGCATAAGTGATCATATTACCGTAATCAGTGGCATTCATTGGCCAGTTGCAAAGTATTCATATAGTGTTACAAAACATTATTCAGTGATATTCACAAGTCATCATTTAAAACAGGAGCTATTGAGTGTAGCATCGAGCTACTGGTGTTTATATATGATATCATGTAAGTGACATAAGACATATTTAAAATGTAAGACATTGGAACTATTACTCAAGGTCGGTAGTCCAATAATACATAGACATAATGGAATCAATACACAGAAAATTTGCATTATCTTTAGGACTAAAAATATATCTTAAACTGGTAGCATTATTTAGTTGTATACTGGTAATAGTTGGGACTCGAAATTTTTTTTTTTTTTTTTTTTTTTTTTGCTAGCAATGCATTGTGCTGGGATCGATAATTAATTGCTGGGGTATGAAAATATTTGCTTTTGACTTATTGCTGGAAACAAGTATTAATAACGTCATTCGTCATGAGTCAGCTGTAGCAAGGTTATGAAACAAGTACAGTATATGTGATCACATTCATAAATGATAGACACAACTGGGTAAAAAAAATGCAAGTACTAGAATAGGTTTAATAACTAACTACTTATAGCATATTAAGTCACGAAAAGCTTCTCCTGGAAAAAATACAAAATGGATTATTGAGCTGAAAGAAGAAATGCATATTATGCTGAAAAATAGTGAACTTCGAATTAACAGGTAATGAAACGTGTACTTAATATGTATGTACTCTAGCTGTCTTTTCCAAAACATTCAGTCATTATACTATGCGACATAAGACATGCTGTCAAAAGGAACTGCAACAAATACTTAAATAACGACAAATCATTTCTTAACTAACAGTAAATATATAAACTTCATCATTATCATCATCTGCAAAGAAAAACTTCATTATTCATATTAGCATATTCTTCATAAAACTATTCATCATTATTTATTATCATCTGCAAAAAATAGACACTTCATTATGCATATTCATAGTACCATTTACTTCATACAACTCTTCATTATCATTCATTACTTCATATAGTCTAGAGTTTCTTACTTCTAGCATATTTCATCACTAAAATTAACATGTGTAGTTCTGTCTGACACCCTGCAATAATCGCCTCGTATTCTGAAAGAAAAATAATTAGTCAAGACTGCTATCATACGATGTGTATAGTATATTCTGGTTAATGCTTGTTAATTCTGATCCATTTACTCTTCATGATATAGTATTGCATTTTCTTTCGTTCATTCCGAAGGTGAAATTTCCAATTCGTAGTAAACCACTGTGGTTGTATTATTTATTTCCTTTACATGGTATTGCTTTCTGAAAAATGATGAATAAGGATTAATATCTTGTATATATATTCCAGTGATATAATTAAGCATACAGCATAGCATGACAGAAAACGTATTAGGTCAAAAACATAGTCAGTTTCCAAGTGCAAAAATGTACACACAGTATCATAATGTAGTAGCAAAAAATGTAGAATAGTCAAAATATTGAGATACCACAAGGAAAAACGTCAAAGTCAACTGGTGTTTGTTACATCTTCAACATTTGATAGTGCACACAGACAAAAATTCTACTTTCGATAGGAAAACAATCATACATACACAAAAAATCGAAAATGTTCACGGTCTGATATATAACGACAAGAAAAGCGACCTGCTAACCTTACCTTGCCAGGCACTTGCCAGGGAAAAATATGATAATCATCAGTAAGTGTTCATATTAATAACCAGAAAAGGCATTAAAATGTGATAAATCATAAAGTATGTTCATTCAATAAAGGGTTTAATATTGGAGACATGGTGATTGCCTTTGCTTTTTCTGGTTCTCAAAGTTTCAACATGTACCACATTGGGATGACGAATGCTGCGAATTCTGTATTGACCTGCGTATAGAAGTTCAAATTTACTGCATCTACTCTTTCCTCTGTTGGATAAATAGTGTGTGCGTACTAATATCTTCTGTCCAATGTGAAAGTCACGGTGTGTACAAACCTGTTTTTGCTGTCTTCTCCGGCGCTCTGCGGCACGTTTGATGTTGTTGAGCGCAATCTCAATTACTTCATGGTAGCGTAGTCGACGAGATGTAGGAAAGGATACTAATTCTTTAATTTTGTTAGGTGGTTCAACATTATTCAATATAACAGTCGGAGATAGCATAGTAGATTCATTTGGTATGGAGTTAATTACATCCTAGAATGAGAGTATGTGTGTATTCCAATCAATGTGTCTTTTATGCCAGTACATTCTACACAGTTTACCAATTTCTTTCATCAGTCGTTCACAGGGGTTCGAAGAAGCGTGATACTTGGATATATAGATCGGAGAAATGTTTCTAGCTCGTAACATACGTGTCCATATCACAGATCGAAATTGCGGTCCATTGTCGGAAATTACTTTCAATACATGCCCTACATGAAATAAAAAATCGTTTACAAATGCATTTGAAATAGATTCAGCAGTAGCTTTGCGCAATGGAGTAAAGGTAACAAATTTCGAAGTGAGTTCAACAGCGACAAAGATGTAGCAAAAACCTCTATTAGTTCTGGGAATCGGTCCAAAAATGTCTACAGCGGCCATGTGTCTCAATTTAAAAGGTACAATGGGATGTAACGGAGGAATATGTGAAGTCGTGTCTGATTTAGCTTTCTGGCAGATTTTACATGACGCTAAAACTCGTCGAATACGTTTCTCCATGTTGGCAAAATAACAGTTCTGTCTCAGTATAAGAAAACATTTTCTGGCTCCATAATGTGCGTAACTTAAATGAGTATACCAAATTAATTTGTTAACAAGCTCGTCAGGAATACATAATAACCAGTTGTTGCTGACAGGGTGAGAGCGGCGAAACAGAATGTTATTGCGTTCCGTGTAATGGTTTCTAATGGTAACGTTATTCTTATCTTGCAAAAGGTGTTTAATTTCTTTCCATACGTTGTCTTTACTCTGCTCTTGTGCTATGTCTCGTAATGACGATAAAATGAAGTTTTCAAATGCGACTTGTTGAATATACATGAGGCTAGAATTTGCTTGGCAGAAGTTGGTTGCGATGTCTTGCTGATTGTTGCAGAGAGAACGGGATAGTGCGTCTGCTACAATATTTTGTGTACCGGGAATGTGAACAATTGTAAAATTAAATTCCTGTAAATACAGTTTCCATCTGCTTAATCTGTCATGTGTAAATTTAGCGGAAAGTAAAAACTGGATAGCTCTATGGTCTGTGTAAACGGTAGTATGTCTTCAATAAAGAAAATGCCTAAATCGGGTAAATGGCCATACAACACATAATGTTTCAAGTTCTGTAACAGAATAATTGCGTTCAGCAGGTGACAGAACGCGACTTGCAAAAGCGATGTTTTTAATTACTGTATTACCGTCTTCTTCAATTTCCTGAAAAATGTGTACGCCTAAAGCTGTGTTAGAACTGTCGGTGGCAATGGAAAAATTTCTAGTGAGATCTGGGTGTGATAAAAGTGGTGCATTCAACAAAGCTTGTTTCAGATTGACAAATTCAGACTGCGCCTGGCTATCCCAGGACCAAACAGTGTTTTTACCCGTCAGTTGGCATAATCTAGGGGTGTCTAAAGCAGAGTAATGAATAAATTTACGGAAAAAGTTAATTAAACCCAGAAAGCTGTGTAGTTGTTTCTTCGTCGACCGAACAGTAATGTCGCGTAAAGCTTGAAGTTTTTCCGGGTCAGGCGCAGTGCCTTCTGCTGAAATTACATGTCCAAGAAATTTTATAGAAGTTTTGGCAAAGAATGATTTGCTAAGATTAACTGTGAGTCCTCGCGCATGAAAAGTTTGCAACAGTTGTTCCAGAATCAAATTGTGTTCAGACCAGTTAGCTTCTGCAATAAGAATATCGTCTACATACGTTGTGATTCTGTCTTTAAGTTCTGTCGGAAGTATAGTATTCAAACCGCGAATAAACGCTGCTGAAGAAATTGTTAAACCGAACGGTAATTTGCAAAATTGATAACAGTCACCAAAACAGAGAAATGCTGTGTCTTTCTGCAGTTCGGGTGGAGCTGAATTTGCCAAAATCCCGATTTCAAATCTAATGTGGAATAAATAGCAGTACCATGAAATTTCTGTAGAAGTTCTTCTACTGTTTGTGGGCGATCTGTTTCATTAATAATAATGTCATTGATGTGACGCGAATCAAATACGAGGCGAAGTGAGCCATCCTTTTTCTTAACAATATGGAGCGGGTTTATTTACGGACTAACTGCTGGTTCAATAATACCTTGGTCAAGCATAGCTTCCAATTCTTTCTTAATCTGTTCTCTGTGAATATACGGAATGGGATAATGTTTATCCTTCAATGTGTCGTGCTGTTTAACTTGAAATTCATACATGAAACCGGACATAGTACCAGGGATGTTGTCAAAAACTGGAGCTTGCTGTAAAAGAATATTGCGTAGTTGCGTACGTTCGTCGTTTGTATTTGCACTGCTCTGTTTAACCTTATCCGAAATCATTTGTATAACGTCATAGTCGGCTTCGTCTGCTGTATTGTAGTTGTGCACATACGTATCTGTGAACAATCTGGAATGACAATCTATGTTACGTGATGCAGAAATGACCTCTGTCCGATTAATCGTTTGTTCTTCTGCAGATAAAGAATGCTGAAAATCTAATGCCAATTGTACATTTTCATCCTTTAACA
The DNA here is from genome assembly GCF_023897955.1 of Schistocerca gregaria. Lineage (NCBI taxonomy): Eukaryota > Metazoa > Arthropoda > Insecta > Orthoptera > Acrididae > Schistocerca > Schistocerca gregaria. The sequence continues at coordinate 435,303,433 of NC_064927.1, forward strand.
TTAAATAGGAATTTTAAAAGTCAATAATTGCGTCGTGTTGTACCAAAAAATTCGTACCTAAAATAACGTCTGTTGTCAATAAGGGAACAATCCAAAAATTTGAGTGAAACGTATGATCTGCAATACAAAATAAGTGTGTCTGTAATTTTACATCTACTCCTTTACCAGATACTGCTCCTTTTACTTTTAGTTTTGCCTAATGGTAATGTAGGATAAGTATTCTCTTTGTTACAAGCGTTGAAAATTTCCTCATTTATAACTGACATAGGTGATCCAGAGTCGATTACTGCCGAAAATGTGGATGATCCAATCTCTACTTCAATGACTGGGTGGGAAATGGTTTTTTGAATAACTGGTTTTTCATGCAAAAGCGTGTCTCGGATGTCGTCGAAAGTAATAACATTTTCGTGAACAAGAGTCTATGTATCAAAAGTATTGCTTACATCGCTGGAAGGTTCAATCTGTGCTGTATCTAGTCAAATTCTATCTGACGTGCTCTTATTTGCGGGAGGATGTTGTGGCATTTCCACTATTTGTACTGTTCTGTTATTTCTCCCTGACGTATTACGTTGGGGATGATATCTACTGTCTGGTTCATTCATGATAATCTGTTGTTGCCGATGATTCTGCTGCTGGTAAGACCGACTGTTACGCTGAAAACTGCGCTCATTACTTTTACGTCTGTCATAATAATCATTGCTATACGGCGCATTGCGATATGAGTTGAAAATGTGTGTTCTCTGTACGTAGTGATTTCCTTGTTGCTGTGCGCTACTATTTGGTGGAGCCGACGCTATACGTGCAGGCGGCGAAACATTAAAGCTTGGTTGACCTTGCAGACTACATTGTTGGTTAGGTATGCTAACCGACTGGTTTTGTTGATGTTGTGTGGAAAAGCCTCTATTGTTGCCAAATTGTCTTTGCTGTTGCTAATAACTATGAGGATACTGATAATTAAAATTTTGTCTGTTCCCAAAGTTCTGGTGGTTGTCATTCATGGACCGTCTATCACCTTTGCTATTAAAATAGCGTGGCTGATCGTAATTTCCGTATACTTGTTTGCCTTGGTTATGATGTGAAAAATTTTTGTTAATGAAGGAATAGTCTGATTGCTGAACTACCAAAAGCTGTAACAGATCTCTGAATGCCGAAATATTTTCTTTCTACTGACCTGTTAAAAGTGATACTCTTAACGATCGTGGTAATTTAGAAATACATAATTGGATAAGTGCTGATTCACTGTATGGCTCACTTAAGTATTGGTTTTGTTGGACCATGTGCTCAAAAAATTGCGTGACAGTGGGAAAATTTGAGTTCTCATAATTTGGTAAGCTAATTAATTGATCCTTGATTCCGCGCTGTGTCGTCTTCGGCCAATACGCTGACAGAAAGGCATTCTGAAATTCTTCTACCGAGTAGCACTGTCTCGCGATCGGTCTCATACGAGTTGCCGGTTCGCCTTCCAAAAAACTGCAAATAAATTCAAGTTTGTGTGTTCGGGCCAAGTTTGTGGAAAAGCAAAGCTAAATTGTTGTATCCAATCCAAAGGGTGAATCTGTGTTCTATCATTTTTAAATACCTTAAATTTCCTAACGGACAGAAAGTGCTTGTAATCCAAATTTTCGTCTCTGAATGTCTGAACAGATTCAGGACTGTGTGATAATCTGTTTGTCTGTGACTGTTCGGAATCTAAGTCACGTACTCTCTGTAAATTACCTAAATTGTACTGGCTGTGTGAGTGTGAGAAATGTTCGGAAAGTGGCGTATGCTGTGATGTGTTAAAGGCTGAAATATTTTTCATCTCCGTCAATTCGTGCTGGAAAGATGATAATTTTCTACGTAATGTATTATTGGACGAACCTATCTCACTAATCGTCTGCTGTAAATTTTGGAATTCGGGTGTTTGATTAAACGAAACTGGTGACGTAACGTCTGATTTCGTGTCATTGTTATTTTCGATAACGTCAATACGACTGGCCAATTCATCAAATTTTTCAGTCAATTCTTTAACCTGATCATCATTTTTAGTGTCACAAGCATTAATTTGTTTTTGGATTTTACGGGTAGTTTTGTTCAATTTCTTAACGTCTGCTTTAATGGCATTGGGATCCTGTATTAATTCTAATTGTTCAAGTCTGTTGGTCACTGTCTGAAAGTCTACTGTGTGTGTGTCTGTTTTTGTTTTAAGATCGGAGATTTCATCATGCAATTCGGTGTTCAACTGTTTAATAGTATTGATTTCGTCTGATACTGTAGCAATGTTATTGTCTACGTATGTTTTTGCTTTCGTAAATAATTTACGCTTATCTTCCTGTCTCTGTGCAGTAATTGTTTCCATGACTTGTTTCTTTACTTTGTTCTGTTCCTGTATGAATTTACGGTAACGCGTTTCACTGTTTTGTAGGTGGTGATTAAAACGTTCGTCAATTAGGCTGTTCTGTTGTTCGAATTTCGTGTCTACTTTCGCATCCAGTGTGCGTGAAAGTTCTGCTGGCATTAATTTAAACTCGTTGCGTAACTGTGTTGCGTTTGCAGAACACTGTTTAGCGACTGCACTAATTTCATCTCTAAGTAATTTAGTTGTGGCTGCATGTGTATTACTTAATTCTTGTGCAACGGATCTAATTTCTTCACTACTATACCTAGCACAAGCCTTAATTTCCTCATGTAGCTGTTTTTTAGTTTCATTACACTGCTCGGCAACGGCTGTAATCCGTTCGGTGAGCTGTTCAGTAGAGGTGTCAAGTTTTTCATTAATCTGTTTGAGATTTTCATTAAGTTGTTTGTAATTGTTGTCTTGTTTTTCATTCGAGATTTTCATTAACTTGTATGTTCGATTCCTTAATTTGTTGTTTGAGATTTTCATTAAGTTGTAGCAATAATGCCATAACTCGATCCATGCCAAAATTAGCTGCTGTATTCTCTGTGCTGTGTGATGGTGTATCTGCATGTGTCACGTTTTGTATAACCATTTAGTCATTGTCTGATTCACAAAAAGGTTTGCTAATCGGATGTGCTGCGTTGGTCACTACAGCGGAATCAAATAAATCTGACGTGCTTTGTGTATATTGGTCACCTTCGTTAGAAACAATTATCTGTTCACTACGTAAATTTTGCAAATCAGGTGTTTCAAACTGGACAGCGTTCATTGTAACGGAACGTGCCGCGTCATCAATTGTCGTTAAATTAACAGAGGACACAATTGAATTTGTGTGCTCATCATTAGCATCAACATCATTACTAGTGATCGGCACACACTGATTATCTCTAATTAGAGGATTATCACTATTACACTGAGTGTCGCTAGAATTATCAGTCAAATTATTAAAGTCGGCTTTTCACTCATTACGACTCGCGATGTACTGTTAGCAGTTTTTCGCGGCATTTTCACAACTCAAAGTTAAGCACAAAATCAAAGACAAAGCAAAAATGGAACAAATACAGTTACAACAAAGAGCAATAAATTGCCTATGATCTGTGAAAGAAAAAGTGACAAATTAGTAAATGCGTTGCGCCAGATGCAAACTACTTTTAATATTAAGTAAATAAGAGCAGATATATAGCTGACCACTTCTCAGAAATTCACAAAAATACGATCCTGGCCGGTTGTCGCCAAGTGTAACCTCCCCACAAAATAAAATAATATGAATAATACTCTCATTTAGCGTAACTACCCAACAGTGAAAAGATAATACAATGTGAGAAACCTATAACCTTTCAATAATTGACAGTCAATTTACCCTGGTAAATTTTGGACGTCAGCACTGCTGCGTCATGGCCCTGATACATCATTCTGAATAAACTGAAAAATCTTACCTTAATTAGATCGCCGGATAACGCGTATATATCTGCTCCTATCAGAAATTTTCCTGGCGCAGCTAAGTGCAATGCTGGCCGATAGATTTGTCTTATAAAAAAGGAAAGAACTGACTTTTCCTTTCAATAATCGGCATTGCCAAGGATTGGAGAAATTAGTGAATTCTTTAAATTGAGATACTTGTCAAAAGTTACTTTTTATGAGAAAGATTATTATTAACAGATTTTTTTTAAAAAACATTTACATGGGACTTGATGTAACAATACCACATATGTGCGAGGCTGCTTTTACCTTATCCTACAACGCTCAGGCTCCGCCATCGCTGCACACGACCGGCCCAGCCAATACGATACACCAGACCAGACTGCTCACTAGCAACAACTTAATCCTACTGCTACACAGTTCCTACTGCAGTCAATACTGCTCTTTGGTCTCAGATTCTCTTCTAGCTTACATATCGCAGGCAGCGCGTGCGCAATACATCGAAATTACATCAGCTCGAGTGCGCTAGCAACAAATTCATTAATTATGGACCTCTTACAAGCTTCACCGAGGAGTCAAGCAGTATATTGCTCCCTCCTACGTATATCTCGCGAAGAGACCATGAGGATAAAATCAGAGAGATTAGAGCCCACACAGAAGCATACCGACAATCCTTCTTTCCACGAACAATACGAGACTGGAATAGAAGCGAGAACCGATAGAGGTAGTCAGGGTACCCTCCGCCACACACCGTCAGGTGGCTTGCAGAGTATGGATGTAGATGTAGATATCTTGTCACACAAGAAAATTCGACTGACGAGTGAATAGACGTTAAGTTTGTAACCTCCGCCACGCACTTGGTACTGAACTGTAGAAACTACACACGCGTATTGTGTGTGTGTAGCGCTAGCAAGCGGCGCATGCGCGCGTGCCGTGCTGGTGAACCCGCAGCTTCGCGCGTTCGTACGACAGCAGGGCAGCAGCAGCAGGCAGGAGGTGCAGCGAAAAGTCAGCCCGCTACCCGCCACCTCCTCGCACCGGCTGGCAGCCTTGCCGAGCTCCCGATGTGCGACTGTCTCCCGCCGTCGTAGCGACACTGTACAGTCAGTTAGCCGTCTGTCTGCTGGCGGTAACTCGCCGCCACCTTCTGTCGGCTGCTGTCTTCCTAACACTTCACTCACACCGCCATGTGTTATTCCATCGCAGAGCAAAACACACATCGGCGGCGGCAGACGTGCGTAACAGTTCTAAAACAGTGTTTCGGTACAGTTTAACAACTGTTTTTGTCATTAATGTATTCATGTTAATGGTACTTGACCTCCTTTGCTGGAATTACTTGCAGAAAAAAAATAAATGCAGCACGGCAAGCAAGCAAACCAACCAGTCAATTTTTTGATAAGCTTTTTTTATTTATGTCAGGATGAGTTTCGATCTTTCACACTGATCTTCGGTTGACGTAATGCAGTTATACCTTTTTGTCGAGTGCATTCTGAACGCTGCAGCTGCATAGCGCACACACTTTTTGCTGTACTGATGCAACCATGTGGGGCGTCAAAAATTATAGCTGTGCGAGCAATACATAGTGAATGCTGCGCTCCATTAGTATGTTTACATGTCAAAAAAAAGAAGCTGCCCCTTTTCAGCGTCCCCTGCCAAAGAGTACGTCGTTCTTGCTATCGTATTTAAAAATCTGCTTTTTTTTTGTAATGATTCAAATCGTTTCGAAAAAAAAATTTTAATCTCTGCCTTCTGCAAACTCAAGTGTTTCCTTCTTTCTTATTAGTTACTATATATGCTTCATGTTGTGTCTTGTTTTCGTTACTGTGCCACATTAGACAATCTTTTGGTATTCTATTTTACACACATAACATGTGGATTTATTTTGCTGCGATTGTTCGTACCAAGCTGTAAAATAAACGCATGAAAGTATAAATTCGAAACAAGTAACGGCGATTTTATTATTAAAGCAAACCAAAACAATTTGTGGTTGGTTTCTCCTATGTACCATACGTTATGTACAAGTTTTTTTGGTCTAAAACAGAAAACCAAACAAAACATTGTGTAATATTTTACGGAAGCAAAAAGGAGGCCCATGCTAAATAACACTTTCGTGTCAAATATATATGGGTAACTAAAAGCAAGGAAGAAAAATAATGTTTTTGCAGAAGACAGAGGTTTTAAAAAATCAAATTTCCTTCGAAAACATAAGAGGTGTGACAAGAGAACTTCTAATCTCAGCAAGAAGATCACACTACTTTTTATTGGTTCTAAAGTGTTGTTAATGTTGTCATTATTGTTAGTTGGAACCATCTACCACTCAAGTTTTTTGAATCCTAGTTTAAAGTCCACGACAAGTTTCTGATAACTACTCTCCTTTGAATAACCAACTGTATGACCAACTCTAAGCACTGTTTATGGCGAATCTTTTCCTACAGCCGTCTGTAGATAGATGCACATTGGTTTTGTGTTTGAGTTAAATGGAGGAATTTAAGGAAGAGCAATTCTTGTTTTATTTAAGTGAAATTTTCCATTGCAGCCATGGCCGCAGCCTCATATTATCCTTTTCTCATATTATGTTCATGTGGCTCTTATAATGTTTACGTTAAAAAAAATAAAGCCGTTCTCAAAGCAAGCCGTTACTAGGCGCGGTTCGAATCCAGAAGATATGTCTGGCCGCCAAACCAACTTCCTGCTAGTGTCGCGTTTCTGTTACACCCTTCGTTTGAAATAAAAACTACCGTTTTAGCTCACAATTTGTTTATAACATGACGCAAATCGTGGGAAGTGGCCGTAAAACAGTTTCCTTCCACGGGTGACCCATTAAAAAGAATATTCATCTTTGGATTAGCAATAAGAATGGCTCTGAGCACTGTGTGACTTAACTTCTGAGGTCATCAGTCCCCTAGAACTTAGAACTACTTAAACCTAAGGACATCACACACATCCATGCCCCAGGCAGGATTCGAACCTGCAACCGTAGTGGTCTCGCGGTTCCAGACTTTAGCGCCTAGAACCGCACGGCCACTCCGGTCGGCTTGGATTTGCAGTTATTTTATTTTCCCTGTGCATGCAGTTACAATTATCGGATATAGGTTCCGCTTTTTGTGCAGAAACACTGTTTTTTCTCTTGTTATCCCAACATGTTTCGGCACCTCTGTGGCATCATCAGTGGGATTTGTTTATTGTAAACTGTAAGAAGTAAACATGTTTTAGGTTGTAGCTGATCTAACAGAGGCCTACCGACAGTTTTTGTTGGTTTTTGTTATTACGGTGATTTCATATTATATGAGTTCGCAAAACCATCTGTATGATGTCCTGCAGAGATAGCTTGTCATCTGCAAACCAGATGGTGTAAATGTCAATTTTATCGGCGAATTAACAACACATCCCTTCATTTTTAAAGAACCTGATTTTGGTGTGCCAAAATGTTTTGCATATATATTTTTTATTATTCACGTTTTGATGTGACTGGTCCTTCTTTTCTGTTCTGAGGACATTGCACACACATATTAATGTACTTTGTGTAATTTCGGTTACATAAACGCCTTTTCACTTTGCGAAACGCGATACGGTAACCTTCTTTGATGCTATTACCATCTTCTTCTTTTCGTCGTAGATTTGCTGATGCACAGTCTCCGTTTCTTCCTCTTCATCACTACCTTCTACTGGAACTTCCGGATTATCACACGTACCAATGCAATTGCGAAAAAGGGTTACTATCGACATCCAGCTGTATGCGCATTATAGCCGAAACTTCAAAAAGCATCGCTTCGGTATACGAGGAGCAAAACCGGAGAAATGACAATGTATCTATTAGTCGCCGAGATCCATACTTTTGAAACAAAAATGTTGCTACTCCGGCTTGTATAAAATATTTCGGCCTTTCTCTGGTAATTATACAATGTGTTTGAGCAATACTTTTTTCGTCCCACTTGTCCAGAGACGCACGTTTGTTCTTCAATATCACATCGTCGAGGAATACTCCTGAAGTGTCAGGCATATCCGACTCCCTTTATGGAAAAAAATTATTTGCTGGAGGATGATATGTTGTCTCATAGAGCTTGGAGCTAATATCCCCTACAATGTTTGCCGCGGCTGTCTTTACAAAACGCCTAGTTCCTCGGTCTTGTTTGCAGTTTTTTTTTTTCTACCACGCTTCCCTCAGTAATTTATACCGACTGTTTCTGAAACAAATCACAGGAACCTTCTTGGCAGTGTAGGCGATCAAACTATCGTCAGAGTATTTTTTGAGGGGTTGTGGCTTCACAATTTTTAAGTGCTGGTGGTAAAAATATTCAGTTTTGACCATCAGCTCGTCCAGATAGAACTGACACTCTCCAGAATATCGATCTCGTTTGCATACACAACCCAGTCGTTGGTGGTTGGTACTATTTTTTCATGCACGAATTGTGATGCTGTACATCGGCTGCGACCTAATCATTTACCAGCTTGAGACGCTCTACAATCGCTCAAACTTAGTCATTATTATGACCTCTAGCAATTTCAGAAACGCTGTTTTTCACTGATAATTTACGCACACTATAAGTAAAATTACGATCACACAAGAGTGTCTGTTTTTGTTTTGCTATAAACTCTGCTGTTATCTCAGCAGCGCACAAAAAAATCTCCGAATGAAAATGTTGAGTAGTGATGGATTGCAGTTGTGGATGAGAAAATGCGACATGATTTCTCATTATTGTGGCGTTTTCAACACATGTGAACCACTATTGATTTTAGTCCCTCCAAGGGTTCTTCTGTTATTCTTTCTTAACACTTGACTTACGAAGTGTTTGCAGTCCTTTTTCCATCCCTTCGATCACCTCAATTCATTGCAACGGATTTTCACAAATAACACGGTTCCTTTCCTCAGAAACCACGGCTCTGCAAATGCGAACGACTCTGTAGAATGATGCAATCGTGCTGATGTTCAGGCAAAATATTTGAGCTCGGTCGGCAGATGTTTCGTGGAAGGAGTCCCAACGTCAAGGGGAAGGGGTGTCCTTTTATACCTTAAGCTGGGTTTACACTAGCAAGTCGCTTGCAGAAGTTATTGCTGCAAGTTATTGCGAGCCGCTTGCAGCTGTGTTTACACAGCAGCGCAAGAATCAAGCAAGATTTTTCCGCTAGTTCTTTGGCAAGAAACTTGCGTCAACAACTTGCTGATACTGTTTACATATGCTTTCAGTACCATTACGAGTGTCAGCCGAAGTATAAAATGACAAGTAGGCGGGTGAGATACGCTGTAGCTCTTGTAATTGTAATGAAAAATGTGAAAAAGAAAAAGAGAAGTATTTAGGTTAGAGACTGGACAATGAGAAGATGGCAAAATGATGCCTATAATAAACTTTTGCAAGAACTTAATATCGAAAGCATGGATACTTTTGAAAACTTTTGCAGAATGTCCTCGAATGATTTGGAGTGTTTGTTAATAGCGCCCGTCATATCAAAACGAGACACAAACTTCCGTACTGCTATTTCAGGAAAGGAACGTTTGCTAGTCACTCTACGATTTAGAGCTACATGTGAGCTACGAATAAAATAGGCCTTTTCATTTATTTATGTGAAACATACAACCAAAAAATGTTTAAATTTTGAAATCTTTTCTTTGTAGGAGACTCATACAAGTCCCTAATGTACTTGTTTCATATTCCCGTCAGCACGATTTCTCTGACTGTACCCGATGTGTGTACAGCCATTTAAGACGTCTTGAAAAGGGAAAATTATTTGAAGGTATATGAAAACACAACAATGAAATTAAATTTTTATTGAAATAAACTGCATTTTACAGAATGATATGCTTATTAAAAAATGTTTTTTTTTCTAATGCTCATAAAATGAAAAGTGACAATATAATTTAATAGAACATGTAATAATTACACATCGTCTTTTTCTAGCCTCCTAAAACAACAAGCTAGTGGATGCAGGTGGCAAAGGGGTTGTGTGTTCAAGTTGTGCTACTTCCTCTGTACTTCTTTCACAGATGTGTCGAATATCGACGAGTTTTCATTTAATGCGCTCATCTTCTTCGCTCTATCTTAAAGTCCCGGTTATGCACGTTCCATATTTCGGAATAGCTCTCCACGGCTTCAATAAAATGTTCTGTATCCTGTATCCTGCTTCATCCATTCCCGTTTCTCCTCCATTTCTAAAATTGCATAAAATTAAGTCACCACATTAAGTAAAATGTTAAATATGAGTGTTATGGTTCAAATGGCTCTGAGCACTAAAGGACTTAACATCTGTGGTCATCAGTCCCCTAGAACTACTTAAACCTAACGAACCTAAGGACAGCACACAACACCCAGTCATCACGAGGCAGAGAAAATCCCTGACCCCGCCGGGAATCGAACCCGGGAACCAGGGCGCGAGAAGCAAGAACGCTACCGCACGACCACGAGCTGCGAACTGAGTGTTATGAAAACGACATACTTACTATAACTTGAGCTTCCTACTTGCAGGAAATAGAAATAAATCGTAAAAGCTGCAAGTTTTTGCAGATACTTCTTGCGTGGTGTTCAATCCTGGAAGCGGAACACGAGCAGCAAGTCACTTCTACAATAAATTGCCACGGTCGCAAGTCGACTTGGCGATATGTTTACACTCGCAACATGCACGGCAAGTTCCTCCGCGCAAGTAAGTTGCTGCAATAACTCGCTAGTGTAAACCGAGCATTAGACAGATCGTATAGGGCATGGGTGGGCCACAGTAAGCCGGTTTTTCAGTGCCCAACAAAATACTTTCTGTTTAGCGGACTTTGCGGTTATCGTATGCCGAAACTATTTATTTCATGAAAAAAGATTAACACATAAATTATAGGAAATTTTCTCTAGTGGGTTGGAAAGGAGTTATCGTCAAAAAACTGTTTTGGATGCCATTTTTCAGTACCGTGGCGTTAGCGGCAATGATACGAAACGGTAAAGTGAAAATTCGAAAAGAGCACGTCATAATCTATAAACATAACAATATTCAACTTCCACTTTTTGAGCACAAATGACTGGACTATTTCCCATACAAGTCTGGTTCTTACTTCCTCCTAATTTTGTCCGTCATGTATTATTTGGTTTCCAAGGCAGCAGAATTTCTTGACTCCATCTAGTTCGTCATAGTCGTTTTTAGTTGCGTTTGTCGATTATCTTATTTCTGATACTCCTCAATGTTATGATCACTTACAACAGACAGATTTACCAAGGCTTGTTTCCCAGTGAGACTTACACATGACGATGTAGTGCCAAACACATTCAGTTTTACCAGTCCATCGACTCCATTGCACTTGCATAACAAAGGTATGAAAACTCACATTACACACATGACAATACACTTCATATTTTTCTTTTCAATGTTAACAGTTACTCCTATGAAAACCATAAAAGTCAATACTGATTTTTACATAGATCTAATCTTCTGCACTCAAATTCTTTCACGCAGCATTTCGCGTCATGCCTTCAGAGTTATTCCATAAACTGTAACTGTGACAACAATTTCATGATCCCTTCTGTATCTACTCTGTTGCTAGCCACAACTAAACCATCATCAGCGTAGACTGCGACATATAAAAAATTCTCATTGCTTTGATGGTAGAAGAGACATAGATCAACATCATTGTTTTCAAATCCAGCTTTAGTCATAAGAGTCTAAGGAACGTGTGGTCCAAAAACGCGGCGACTGTTTGAGACCATACAGAATTTTATTGAGTAAATAAAACGTCCGGCATCATCTTCAAAGCCTTGAGGTTGTTCCTCGTCTAGCGTAGCCGAGAGGTTCTAGGCGCTACAGTCGGGAACCGCGCGACCGCTACGGTTTTTACACATTTTTTTCACGTCTACATATTCTCCGAGTACACCATTTAAAAAATCTGTTTTGATGTCAAAGTGGTTGAGTTTGATTTTCTCTGCAGCAGCTACTGCCATCAAGATTCGAATAGTACAGTAATGCAACAGGGCTAAATATTTCTCCAGTGGTGTAAACTTCTTGTGGAAATACTTTATTAGCCTTGATCGTAAATATATGTACATAGATAACTAGTTTGAGCAAATTAAACTGCCATCTTCAGATCTGAAAATATTTAAGAAACAGGTTACAGGCCAATATTCAGCGGAATATATATAAGAAAACAGACTGCATAGCAATAGGTTTACCTACCACTTACTACAAGGCTGTAGTGTCTATATCGATCTTTACAGTCAGACATTTTCTCATAACTGTGTTTTACAGTTTAATTTGCAAGACAAAATAAAAGTAAATATACGGAAAGATATCCACAGTCGAAAATATGAACATGAGTACAAGATATATTCGTAATAAAAGTACCTCACAGTAAAGGCATTATGTTACGTCCCACGGCATTAGATAATGCAAGAGATGCGTTGTAATGTTTGCTTGAATTTTTTAAATGCCGAATCTGACCTTTTGACGATCGTTTCCTTACAGATTTCTTCACATTTCTGCAACAGCGATCTCGCTTTAGCTTCCTTGCAATTTCTGTTGATCTCGGTTTTAGATTACCTGCAGACAGGTGACAGAAGTCATGGGATGGCGACATGCACATATACGGATGGCGATGTGTGACATTACAGCCTTTATCACTGCGATTTTTAACATGTAAAAGTATTTTTTCCTGTATTCGCGTCAGTATGTGCGAACTTTTAACATATACCAATGAATGTTGTAACCAGATATCTTTGCCGCGCTTCTGAAAAACGCAGAATATCACGATAGCTATAAACTGTTATACGCTGCTATCGATCAGTAAAAAAAGGACGCACCTACGTTTAAAAATAACAATCGCCAATTTTTACTTCTGCAGGGAGCCGCGCCGTTCTCTAGCTGCTCTTCTGTGAATGTGTTGCGAGTCGGACGCAAAAGTATTGTGCTCCATACTGATATAATCATTTTATTGTAACTTTAAGAGTTTAAGTGATTAAAAATATATGTAGCCACAAACAAGCGAGAATGTGTATCATGAAAATTCGCTCCATCGCCACAATGGGTGGCCATGTTAATGTAAGTTTCCGTTTCATAATATAATACTTGAAGCCTTGAAGTTTATTTAATTTCAAAGAAAATCTCTCAACCTTATTTTCATTAATTATACTTGTGATAATCTTTTCTGTTTAAAAGATTTATGCAGCTTATGATCCAGCGTGTGTTCTGTCGGAACAGGAGGCTGTCGTGACGACATCGTTATAGTATTTATTCCAAGTTCTTTCAGTTCCGTTTATATGTTCGTACAAATCCAATTAGTTGGTCCCTTAGGTTTCTTTCATGTAACTTCTGTCTGTTTTCTCCGCGCGATCTTCCTCCGAAAAAATTTCTGTTCATTTTTTAGTAATTTTCGATATCGTGAATGAGAAATGACAGCCGCCTCCTGCTCCGAACGGAACACCACGACTTTTCTAACGTCGGAGAGTACCGCACGAATTTTCCGCTAAAAGGTAATAGAATTTCTTAAAGCTGGATCAATTACACATGTTGCTGCTATTCTCCGACAAATCTGGTATGATTAATAGTAATTTATTCTGTCACGACAAAAAGAACCAATTTTGCTTTTACCAAAGCAACAAAGCTTTCAATTAAATTACTAAAAAAAAAATTATACCAGAGATGGTATCGCGTACACAAGGACACAAGGTACAAAAGGGCAGTGCATTGGTGGAGCCGTGATTTGTACTCGAGTGATTCATATGAAAAGGATTCCGACGTGATTTTAGCCACATGACGAAAATTAACAGATTTTGAATGCGGAATTGTAGTTGGAGCTAGACACATGGGACATTCCATTTCGGAAATCGTTAGTGAATTCAGTATTCCGAGATCTACAGTATCAAGATTGTGTCGACAACACCAAATTTTAGGCATTACTTCTCATCACGGACAACGACAACGCAGTGGCTGACGGCCTTCACTTAGTGATCGAGAGCAGTGGCGTTTACATAGTCGTGTCACTGCATGAAATCACTGTGGCATATACGACGAATGTATTAGTTAGGACAGCGCGGCGAAATTTGGCGTTAATGGGCTGTGACAACATACGAGCGGCTTTTTTTAATTATCAGTCGTCTCCAATACCGACCTCTTTGTTTCAGAGTAGCACTTGCAACCTACATCCTCAAATCCTCAATTATTTGCTGGATGTATTCCAGTCTCTGTCTTCCGCTACAGTTTTTATCCCTCTGTAGTTCCCTGTAGTGTAATGGAAGTCATTTCCTCAAGTCGTAACAGATGACCCACTGTAACAATACGAGTCAAGATAGATGTAACGGAACTTGAATAGCGTATGTCCCTCTATTGGTTACTGTAGAGAGATCGATCTTTCGGCCCTGTCTGTATATTTATATATAATATTGCATGAATAAAGGCTGGGCGAGTGTAAAGCTATCGTTAAAAACGCACGCCGCGCGATTTGTTACGATTTGGTCGGTCATAATAATAATAATAACATGCTTTTGAATACAATTAAAATATAACGGCGGTACCTATTTAGTGTTATTGGAAATAATATGTAGTAAATTAATGAGTAAGACAGCCGATCCTATAAGAAGAGGTAAAATTGGGAATATTTAGCTGTTTTGCTTTATATCGTCGAAGCCGATGATACGGCGTCATTTTTTCGTTTACTCTTAGAAATAAACAAGTAAAGAAGTGCTAATTGTGCGTTGTGAAAAAATATAGGGGCGAGTTCTAAATAACTACGGTATACCATCAGAGTAATAAAAAGGACATTTAGTTACACGAAATCGCGGATAGCGAAATGTGGTCATTAAATTGAGTACACCTACAGGGCGGTCAATTCCGGGATAAATCTATACGAATCTCACGAGGGACGCGGTATTGCGCGGTATTGAGACCGTTCCGTTTTTTTCTTTTTTTTGTTTTGTTTTTTTAGTTATATCGCGGAGAGCGGGCTCCAATTTATGAAAGGGAGAAAAACGTTAACTTTTACGCGAACTCTTCATAATAGCGGATCGGAGAGAATAGTGTGTAATCGTCTTACGTCTAACAAACAATCATGGAGGACGGTGGCTAAACTAGAAGAGTCAATAAAAAAATATTGTATCATTATCATTGACTGTTGGTGTCGAGCAACCAAAACTGTTCATCAAAGGGTTTCGATGGAACTTGGGAGTTAGGGTTCAGGCACTCGCAAATACATCAGGGTGTGAATGAGTGGTGAATGCGAAATAAAACTGTGAACAAAGTTACGTTAAATAAAACAGAAGAAGCAAGACAGTCTGGTCGTATCTGTTATTATTCCACAAACTGTAACATTTCTTATCGTTGTACGAAGCCTTTATAGATGATCTTTATGACAATTTACTTCGAAGGGATCTCGTTACGAGTTAAGTTTTGGGGACCTGGTTCAAGATGGGGTAGTTCGTAGATCCTAACTACTGCAGCTATTCTGGAATCAGGTGCTACCGTGACCGTTGTGTGTTGTCAACGACTTAAGGTTACCATATCTTATGCTCTAAGATCGACGCGCCTTTCCACTTGGTGCCTCACGGCAACAACGACAACGCCGACGACGAAGGAAGATACAGTAGACAACCATCCTGTCCCTTCTCCTTCCGCTTCTTAGTGTTTATCCTTCTGTAGCTCCTTTGGTACCGTGCAAGTCATTCCCTGATGTCTTAACAGATGTCCTGCCATCATGTCCCTACTTCTTGTCAGTGTTTCCCATGTATTCCTTTCCTCATCGATCCTGAGGAGAACCTCTTCATTCCTTAACTTATCAGTCAACCTAATTTTCAGCATTGGACCTTAGACGACAGTGGCCTGGTCGGATGAGTCCCCACAAAGTCATGGACCCTCAACAAGGCACTGTGCAAGCTGGTGGTGGCTTCATAATGACGTGGGCTGTGTTTTGATGTAATGGATGTGTCCTCTGGTCCAACTGAACCGATCATTGACTGTAAATGGTTGTTACGTTCGGTTCGTCGGCGACCATTTTCGCCAAACAACGACGCAGCTTATGAGGACGACAATGCATCATGTCACAGTGAGACAACTACCCGCTATTGGTTTGAAGGACATTCTGGACAATTTGAGCGAATTATTTGGCTACCCAGATCATCCGACATGGATCCCATCGAATACTTATGGGACATAATCGACAGGTCAGTTCCTGCACAAAATCCCGCACCAGCAAGACATTCGTAATCATGGACGTCTGTAATGGCAGCATTGCTCAGTATTTCTGCAAGGGATTTCCGACTTGTTGCGTCCATACCACGTCGAGTTGCTGCACTAAGCCAGGCAAAAGGGGGTCCGACACGGCACTGGGGTGTATGCCGTGCCTTTTGTCACCCCGGCACGTACTACTTCCTTTCCTGAACTTTTTTGTGTCTTCCCCATGCGTTATCCAACTGAAGTATTTAATCTGTTAACCACAGTTTCTTCACCGTTACTTTCTGTCCAGATTCTGTCACTTCCCTTTTCACAGCTACCCATTCCTACGCAAATGAAGTACATACTGGTCATATTCATTACCGCACTACATCTACATCTACATCCATACTCCGCAAGCCACCTGACGGTGTGTGGCGGAGGGTACCTTGAGTACCTCTATCGGTTCTCCCTCCTATTCCAGTCTCGTTTGGTCGTGGAAAGAAAGATTGCCGATATGCATCTGTGTGGGCTCTAATCTCTCTGATTTTATCCTCATGGTCTCTTCGCGAGATATACGTAGGAGGGAGCAATATACTCCTTGACTCTTCGGCGAAGGTATGTTCTCGAAACTTCAACAAAAGCCCGAACCGAGCTACTGAGCGTCTCTCCTGTAGAGTCTTCCACTGGAGTTTATCTGTCATCTCCGTAACGCTTTCGCGATTACTAAATGATCCTGTAACGAAGCGTGCTGCTCTCCGCTGTATCTTCTCTATCTCTTCTCTCAACCCTATCTAGTAAGGATCCTACACTGGTGAGCAGTATTCAACCAGTGGGCGAACAAGTGTACCGTAACTTACTTTCTTTGTTTAGGGATTGCATTTCCTTAGGATTCATCCAATACTCGAACATGATACGTGTTCCAAAATTCTACAACTGATCGACGTTAGAGATATAGGTCTATAGTTCTGCACATCTGTTCGACGTCACTTCCTGAAAACGGGGTTGACCTGTGCCCTTTTCCAATCCTTTGGAACGCCACGCTCTTCTACGGTACACCGCTGCAAGAAGGGGGGCAAGTTCCTTACCCATCAGGTCCAGCGGCCTTTCCTCTTTTGAGCGATTTTAGATGTTTCTCTATCCCTCTGTCGTCTATTTCGATATCTACCATTTTGTCATCTGTGCGACAGTCTAGAGAAGGAACTACAGTGCAGTCTTCCTCTGTGAAACAGCTTTGGAAAAAGACATTTAGTATTTCGGCCTTTAGTCTGTCATCCTTTGTTTCAGTACCGTTTTGGTCACAGAGTGTCTCGACATTTTGTTTTTATCCACCTACCGCTTTGACATAAGAGCAAAATTTCTTAGGATTTTCTGCCAAGTCAGTACATAGAACTTTACTTTCAAATTCACTGAATGCCTCTCGCATAGCCCTCCTTACACTACATTTCGCTTCGAGTAATTTTTGTTTGTCTGCAAGGCTTTGGGTATGTTTATGTTTGCTGTAAAGTTCCCTTTGCTTCCGCAGCAGTTTTTTAACTCGGTTGTTGTACCACGGTGGCTCTTTTCCATCTCTTACGATCTTGCCTGGCACATACTCATCTAACGCATATTGTACGATGGTTCTGAACTTTGTACACTGCTCCTTAACACTATCTGTACTCGAGACAAAATTTTTGTGTTGAGCCGTCAGGTACTCTGAAATCTGCTTTTTGTCACTTTTGCTAAACAGAAACATCTTCCTACCTTTTTTTAATATTTCTATATACGGCTGAAATCATCGATCCAGTAACCGCTTTATGATCGCTGATTCCCTGTTCTGCGTTAACTGTTTTAAATAGTTCGGGTCTGTTTGTCACCAGAAGGTCTAATATGTTATCACCACGAGTCGGTTCTCTGTAGAACTGCTCAAGGTAGTTTTCAGATAAAGCGCATAAAACATTTTCACTGGATTCTTTGTCCCTGCCACCCGTTGTGATCGTTCGAGTCTCCCAGTCTATATCCGGCAAATTAAAATCTCCACCCAGAACTATAACATGGTGCAGCATCAGAGAATTTCGAACGCACATCATCATTCCTCGATACCTCAGTATCTCACTTCCCTTTTTGTCTATTCGTCCTGGTAATGCCGCAAACTTCAGCCTAAAATGTGGAGAGAGCAATGTATTTGCATGTGCCACTTATTTGTAGCGAAACGCATTCAGTACCCTACAAAATATACCTACCTGCCCTCAAAAACTCGAAACACCCGTTTTCCGTAATTCACTGCGTCGCATCTGACAAAACCTTACTCCATCTGACATCTATACGTAGTGCTGTTCTGTGACTGTTTCAGATACCGCGATCGATATCCTTGCCAGTGAATCACATAACAACAGGCGCTTGCTGGCGATGCATAGCTTCTAGAATTTTCTGCAGTATCCCGCCTTTTCCTGCGGACGGTGCACCGTCGTGTCGTGAGGACAATGTAATAAGCTACGTTTTCCTAGCTGCGGGAATTTCTCGCAACATTCTGCGTAATATGCGTGCGGGACGTTACTCAATGTTCGCACAATGCAAACATGCCAGACCGTTTTCCTAGTGTGAGGGCACCGGTCTTTCCGCTGTGGCCTCTGCCTGCAAAAACGCTTGCGAGCTACAGGAGGAGTGTGTCCCGCACGTCGCAACGATTTGCCTGGTTGGAGAAGTGGGGGAAATCGAACTTAAACCCAAACCTCGATATCAGACGCTCATATCGGTACCAAGCAATGTATGTCGAAAGAGTATCAACCAAACCTCCGATTTAGGTCGTACTATGTGCTGTCTTCCAGCAGAACGGGTGTAAACGTTCATTAAAAGTAACACCAGAACTGCGGACCAAACCAAAAGCATAACTATGAGCAATTAACACATGTTGCTTTGATAGGGAAGTCGGTAGAGCGTTATATTTACGTATCAAGGGCCCCATTTTACTTTTACTTTCTCCTGTGTAATTTAGGTCCTTATTGCATTCAATGTTTTTAGATTTCGTTCTATTTAAATGTATAAATATACATAAATGACCTTGCGGATAACATCGGAAGTTCACTGAGGCCTTTTGCGGATGATGCAGTGGTATATCGAGAGGTTGTAACAATAAAAAATTGTAACGAAATGCAGGAGGATCTGCAACGAATTGACGCATGGTGCAGGGAATGGCAATTGAATCTCAATGTAGACAAGTGTAATGTGCTGCGAATACATAGAAAGAAATATCCTTTATCATTTAGCCACAATATAGCAGGTGAGCATCTGGAAGCAATTAATTTCATAAATTATCTGGGAGTAGGCATTAGGAGTGATTTAAAATGGAATGATCATATAAAGTTGATCGTCGGTAAAACAGATGCCAGAGTGAGATTCATTGGAAGAATCCTACGGAAATGCAATCCGAAAACAAAGGAAGTAGGTTCAAATGACTCTGAGCACTATGAGACTTAACTTCTAAGGTCATTAGTCCCCTAGAACTTAGAACTTCTTAAACGTAACTAACCTAAGGCCATCACACAAATCCATGTCCGAGGCAGGGTTCGAACCTGCGACCGTAGCGGTCGCGCGGTTCCAGACTGTAGCGCCTATAACCGCTCGGCCACCCCAGCCGGCAGGAAGTAGGTTACAGTACACTTGTTCGCCCACTGCTTGAATATTGCTCACCGGTGTTGGTCCGTACCAGATAGGGTTGATAGAAGAGATAGAGAAGATCCAACGGAGAGCAGCGCGCTTCGTTACAGGATCATTTAGTAATCGCGAGCTCAGTAGCTCGGTACGGGCTTTTGTTGAAGTTTCGAGAACATACCTTCACCGAGGAGTCAACCAGTATATTGCTCCCTCCTACGTATATCTCGCGAAGAGACCATGAGGATAAAATCAGAGAGATTAGAACCCACACAGAGGCATACCGACAATCTTTCTTTCCACGAACAATACGAGACTGGAATAGGAGGGAGAACCGATAGAGATACTCGAGGTACCCTCCGCCACTCACCGTCAGGGGCTTGCGGAGTATGGATGTAGGTGTAAATGTAGAGAAAGCTGTTTGTTCAATGATGTCAATGATTTTAGAGGGAAGGGGGTGCAGCTTTGGCAGATCTGCCAACGTCGCAAGATGATCTTGGTATGGCTCTGATTACAAGTCTCACACATTACGCGCTTTTTACACGAGGTTCCATTTTTCATTACCAAAATAGTACTCTATTTGGCCCCGATGTGATTGAATACACATTGTTTATGCTTATCTGATCATATTGCGAACATATTCAGTTAGTGCTATTGTTGGCATCAGTGCATATACAGTGCATATTATACAGGGTGATTCGGCAGGGGTATTATGCAACTCGCAATACGTCCAAATACCAATTGCAGGATTTTCATATTCTTTCTCACAACACGCAAATTGTTAGTCCTACCGAAAAATAAACAGTGCCTTTTTGTAGGGAATTTAATGTTGCTAAATTTTGTACCGGTATACGTTTTCGCTAGAGGCTGTAGGTTTCGAATTATTCAATAACAAACGTCCAAAAGTGACCTCCAAATGCGTTTTTCTTGAATAACTCGAAAACCGTGGCCTCCAGCAAAAACGTATCCCAATACAAAATGTTGCTACGTTAAATTTCCTACAAAAAAGTCCTGTTCATTTTTTTCTGTTGGATTAATAGCCTGAAAATGGCAAGCGAGAGAATGTGAAAATCTCGTGCGTGATTCTTGGAGGCGTTGTGGTTTGCATAAAAGCGATAGATAGGAGAGCTGAATCACAGTGGGTGCAGGGTGTTTATAAATGAATATCAGGGTTTTAACGCTTTATAATATTGACTACATTAAACTTACAGTTATAAATGCTATGAGAAATGAAAGAGCAACTCAAACAGTTGTGTGTGGCACCAGTGCGCAATGTTTCCGCCGCAGTCCGCTGGATTGGTTGAACTTCACTGTACCCAAGCGCTGGATGGGCCACAAGGGGCCCAATGACAGGGCTTGCTTTGCACGGCCTCCACGTTCACCCGACCTAACGCCAGGCGATTTTTTCCTTTGCGGCTTCATCAAGGATCGTGTGTACGTGCCTCCGCTACCAGCAGACCTCCTTTAATTAAGAAACCGTATTGAAGAAGCTGTTGCTACAATCACTGAAGACACACTTATCAACATGTGGGAATAACTCGGCTATAGACTTGATGTGTGCCGTGTGATAAATGGTGCTCACATTGAACATTTATAAGGTTTTTAGTAAAACTGTTTGAGTTGCTCTTTCATTTGTCATATCATTTATAATTGCTAGTATAATATAATAAATATTAAAAAGCGTTAAAACCTTGATATTCATTTATAAACACCCTATATTTCCCCTATGGTCAGTTACTTTCTATTCACTGGGTAATGTTCGCCTCCGGGGCGTAGCGGTAGCGTTACCGCCTACCACGCAGGGGGCCCGGGGTTCGATTCCTGGCAGGGGACTGGGTGTTGTGTGTCCATCATCATTGACGCGCAAGTCGCCGAAGTGGCGTCAAGTAATCCTCGAGTACACTTTTGTAGAATAAGTCACAATTTTTGTATAATTAAAATCATATTAATTTCACATTTTCACTTAATTGTTGTATGCTGCTGCAGCTCATTCCACGAAACATACGCGGAGTCGTGGACTCTCTTTGATCCAGACTGCTAGCGCTCAGTCGGCGAATTCTGCCTAGAAGGCTGCGACAATCCCAGCTGTACTCAGCAGTGTGAGCGCGTATTTATGTCCAAAGGTAAGTCTACTTCGGAACGCTATCATGCATACATTGCATTGCGAAAAAATCTTTTTCATGATTCCAAGGAAATTCCGAAAACAAAACAGCAATTTCCCAGTTTGGAGGAGGGCAAAGAGGCTTTCTGATGTGCAGAAAACTGATGACTATAGGTTTTTCAAAAAATTGCATACAGAAAAATTAACCTGATCATACGAGCCAAATTATAAAACATCAAACCAGACAGAGCCGTGCTGGTGTATGAAATTTATCCTCTTACGTCCAGCAAAAATAGTACATAAGCGTAAATGAGAATAAAGTATGTACAATTTCAACGTACACACCGGTAAGTCGAAACGACAGTAGTCATCCAAGCTCTTAAGACACTTTTAAAACAATAGCTGCAAGCGCATTGTATATGTGTACAGTACGAGTATTAACATCGTATTTTCGTTATATTAGTAAAATAACAACTCACTGACGATGGCGTATTTGTGCTGCAACATGCTTGGGCAACGAAAGTAACATGAAAATAATTTGCGAGTTTCAAAACAGGCAGAACTCAATCTTGTAATTTATCCATGTTTTCATAAACTTCTTTTCTCCTCTCGATTTTTCCTCACGTAAAACACTTGGCAGTTATCCCCTCGCCAATCTTTCGCAGGGTAGGTGCAAAGGACGGTTCGAGGTTTTTTTTTTGCCTAAGTGGTGAATCTCTCTAGCAGAAGCCTTTCTGTCCGTTTGATGTTTCTTTATGATCCGGCCTCTGCGCTGCGAAGAGGGAAGAACGCCAACAGGGAAGCCGTAATTATTTCGCTCATAATTCATTAATCTCTGCTGCTTTGCAGAGTAATTAATCTGGTACATCCTACTTTCCTCTCTGGCCGTTATTAATTACATCTCTGCAGAACGCGCAGCGAGCGGCGTTAAAGGAATCGAGCCGAACGCTACAAATACAGCGCCTCATTCGGAGAAATGTACTATAAAACCTTCCTATCGACACAGACGTCAGAGGAGGTCTTATTATTTTGTTAGCGAAGCCCAAAAATAACAAGGTAGAGATGTTTTTTGCAGCTAAATTGTGAGTCTAAATTCTTAAATTCTTTGAAACAGATCTCGTATCGGGCCACTGTTGCATCTAAAAGGCACAATTGTGTCTACAAGGATTTCACGAGCATCATTCCGAAATTAGTGCCCCCAATTAGTTTCATGGAAACTTACACAGACACAGAAAGTACAGTAACACAGACCAAGATTTTACTCTCTCAGCACTCACAGAAACCTGGACCACGTCAGGTACTGTCTTGCATCTTTTACAACGACATTTAAGCCTGGAAAATCTTGAACACATAGCCCATCTTTCATAGGCTCAAGGTCAAAGATGCTTCATCACGACTTTGCGATGGATACGATAGGACAGCACAGTCAAATATGCCCATCAGTTCAACGATCGCAAAAGTGTTTTGGGCCTGGTGTAATCGTGTTTCGAGCGTAAGTTTAACTTCTTCTTTAGCCCGACCCTGAAAATTCGGGCTTTCAACCTAGTCAGCGCCGTCTTGTAGCATTCTGAATTGAAGGCAGCTTTATGCCCTAAGCAACAAAAAGAACCGGACTTCGCACATCGCTTTGCTTATGGACAGATGCTTCTTGAACTTATTCTTGGTTTGGAGAATTCGCATGTCACCACTCGATGGACCGCCTTCTGTATTCCGTCTGGTGGCGGTGACAATACATCTCATCTCCAATAATGCTGGTGTTCAGAAAATTGTCACCTTCACACCCCCCCCCCCCCCTCCCATTGGTCCAGCAATTCCCGAAAAAATTCCATTTGACTTCTTCATCTTCTTCTTCTTCTTCTTCTTCTTCTTTTTCTTTCTTCGCACTTTGTGATAACAGAGTTTGGGTAGCATCTTGACAAAGATCTATATGACATTTGACTGCATATGCAATTCCTTGTTGTAAACTACCAGTCATCACGGATGAGTTGATCAAGACACTGTTGGTCATGAGGGATACCAACTAAGCAGGATCGACCAGAGTGTTGTTGATGCGCACATACGTATCACCACTACTCAAATTCCGGGCCCACCGTTTCACATTACTCAGATTTACTGCACCGTCTCCAGCCACCTTCAGCAAGCGTCGTTGGATTTCAGTTGGCACAATTTGTTCAGGAATGATGAATCCAATGGCGCACCTCTGTTTCATACTCATCTCCATTCAGACGTCATTTTGGAATGCTCCCTTGCTGCTGCATTCTGTGCCTTACTCGGACTGACCAATTCAACACAAAAAAGAAAGCATTTCGAAATGACCTTCATATTTATCCATTGTGCATGTCTAACGATGTGATTGGAATTCGCCTTGTGAAGGAAGTACCAGTATTCCTCGCAAGCTTGGAATGTGTGACGCTTCAGCCATTGACACTCGTAGTTAACCGACGCCTTAGTTGATCAGAACTAATGACGATCTAACACACTGTTTAGTGAATAATAACTACTTTATTGAATATTGTTTCACAGCATATAAGACACATACAAACACAAAGTATTACAAGAGCACACTGCCTCTTTTCTCTCTGAAGAACCCAGACTTGACAGTGTTTTACGAGGGAAAGTTCGTTTGTTCCTCCGTCAATCCAAACTGGTTTGATCATCTTTAACTTTTGATGTTATTGTTCTTGTCGTTGCTACATAGACCTTCCCCCAACCCCCGTCTTGCAGTG
Organism: Schistocerca gregaria; assembly: GCF_023897955.1. Lineage (NCBI taxonomy): Eukaryota > Metazoa > Arthropoda > Insecta > Orthoptera > Acrididae > Schistocerca > Schistocerca gregaria. Next base: position 435,327,791 of record NC_064927.1, read on the forward strand.
TGGAGTACAACGGGAATTGGGTACGCAATATGTACATAAGGCGTTTCCACTGTACGCTGTAATACCCGATAGTGGAACAACTACATGAAATGTACAAAGATACACAATAAAACATGTTACATAAAATTATACCTTACGAGAAAGAGAAAAAATAAACACTATACAATATATAATTCAAACACATATAAGAACGTTGCTGATATTAGAAATACACTCATGCTCATAAGTTAAGGCTAATGCTGATATATGGTGAAACAATGCTCTGGTGGGCGGTTTGCGGGTTTAAATCAGCTCGGGGTATGACCATGCGATGCATTTGACCTGCTGTCGTCGCACGGTGGCGCTGGCAGCAGTCCACATATGGAGAGGTGTTTTGGTGCATGTCAGAGTACGGTGCACCGAGTAAGTGTGCAGACTTTCTCAGACGTGCTAATCGTGACTGTGTGTTGAAAATGGCTCAAAGAACACATATTGATGACGTTATGATGGGTAGAATACTAGGGCGACTGGAGGCTGGTCAAACACAGCAGGTCGTAGCACAGGCCCTCCGTGTGCCACAAAGTGTAATCTCAAGATTATGGCAACGATTCCAAAAGACAGGAAACGTATCTAGGCCCTACAGTGCGTGGCGTCCACAGTGTACAACACCACAAGAAGACTGATATCTCACCATCAGTACCCACAGACAGCCAAGGACTACTGCAGGTAGCCTTGCTCGAGACCTTACCACAGCCACTGGAACAGTTGTCTCCAGGCACACAGTCTACAGACGACTGAACAGATGGTTTATTCGCCCAGAGACCTGCAAGGTGTATTCCACTAACCCCTGGTCACAGGGGAGCCCGTAAAGCCTGGTGTCAAGAAACAGTACATGGCCATTGGAACAGTGGTCCCAGGTTATGTTCACGGACGAGTCCAGGTGTAGTCTGAACAGTGATTCTCGCCGGGTTTTCATCTGACGTGAACCAGGAACCAGATACTAACCCCTTAATGACCTTGAAAGCGACCTGTATGGAGGTCGCGGTTTGATGGTGTGAGGTGGGATTATGATTGGGGCACGTACACCCCTGAATGTCTTCGTCAGAGGAACTTTAACAAGTCAGGTGTACCGGGACGTCATTTTGCACCAGTATGTCCGCCATTTCAGGGGTGCAATGGGTCCCACCTTCCTCCTGATGGACGATAGCGCATAGCTCCGCCGAGCTTTCATCGTGGAGGAGTGCCTTGAAACAGAAGATATCAGGCGAATGGAGTGGCCTGCGTGTTCTCCAGACCTCAACCCCATCGAGCACGTCTGGGATGTTCTCGATCGACGTATCTCTGCAAGCCTTCAAACCCCAAGGACACTGCAGGAGCTCCGACAGGCACTGGTGCAAGAATGGGAGGCTATACCCAAGCAGATGCTCGACCACCTGATCCAGAGTATGCCAACCCATTGTGAGGCCCTTGTACGTGTGCATGGTGATCGTATCCCATATTGATGTTGGGGTACAAGCGCAGGAAACAGTGGCGTTTTGTAGCACATGTGTTTCGGGACGGTCTTCTCAACTTATCACCAATACTGTGGACTTACAGATCTGTGTCGTGTGTGTTCCCAATGTGCCTATGCTATTAGCGCCAGTTTTGTGTAGTGCCACGTTCTGTGGCACCACATTCTGCAATTATCCTTAATTTATGAGCATGAGGGTATAACAGTGACAAGATGATGATGCTTGGTTTGTGGGGCGCTCAACTGAGCGGTCATCAGCGCCCGTACAAACTCCCAATTTTTTCACAGTCCAGTCTTGCCACTGTTACGAATGATGATGATGACGAAATGTTGTTGAGAGAAGAAAAAAAATCAGAGCCTGCTCCTGGCTCCTATTACTGCACAGTATTTGCGTTGTCAACCAAGAATTTATTTTTGATCTGTTCGATAATACTGTCATCCAGGTGCGGTGGTGGTCTGCACCAACACCCATAGCATGATTGTGTCGCATTAGCTGGTGTAGCAGTAAGGGCGTGGTTGTAGCAGCCCCTTGCTACTGAGAATTGTGAGAATCCATGCAAAGTGGAAAAATGTCCCTGTCTTATAGCATCCACATTGGTTTCAGCCTGTACACCGAAACTGTTGATCGTCTTCCGTGTAGGCTGATGTCAAACGTGTTATCGCTGCGGTATAGCACTTTGTGTGGCCCCGTTTAAGGCTGTTTGAAGTGGCTGTATCATCATGCAATACTACAAACTCACAGTGCTTCAGCTCTGTGTATTCAAATACTCATGGAAAACCATGACGCTGCAGGGGAGGAGTGTCAATCATGGCAATATGCATTTTTACTCGTTGGACTAATTCAAGCAAATCTTTGGAGTACTAGGTCGACGAGTCCTGTCAGTGGGTTTTGGGTTTGTCCATACAGGATTTCCGCCAACGAGGCTTGTTAGTCCTGCTTGGAAGCGGATCCCACACTTAATAACACCCAAGGAAGACTTTCATGGTATTCTATGCTACTTTTAAAGTGTGATGCCATCGCTCTATGAAATCGTTGCTTTCAGGGTAGTAGGCAGTTCCACTCCATACACTTGGCAAAGATTCAAGAATGAGTCATGCAAATAGAGCAATCCACAATTCTGTAAAGCCTCTAGCTGTTGACTCCGCCATGATGTCCAGCAGTGGAGAGGGCTCAACCCACCCTGACACTCTATCAACAACTTATAAGATATATCCAGGTGTACATGCTATAATCATTCGGCATGTAACCATCCGGCCTCAATTTTGAGTGTGCCTAAAGCAGGGGCCGAGTGTTGTCCTATATTACTCCTTTGATACTCCACACATGCCTGTGTCCAAAGTCGGCAGTGCTTTTTCATATCTGTCCATATAAAAAGCCATCACCAACTTGACTGATGGGAGTATGCTTGGATGAGCCAGCTCTGTGGAAACCACCAAAGATAGTTTTTCTACGCTAAAGCGCCAAAGAAACTGGTATAGGCACGCAAATTCAAATACAGAGATGTGTAAACAGTCAGAATATGGTGCTGAGGTCGGCAACGCCTATATAAGACAACAAGTGTCTGGCGCAGTTGTTACGTCGGTTACTGCTACTACAATGGTAGGTTATCAAGATTTAAGTGAGTTTGAACATGGTGTTACAGTAGGCGCGCGAGTGATGGGACACAGCATCTCCGAGGTAGCGATGAAGTGGTGATTTTCCCGCATTTTCCCCCATTTTACGAGTGTACTGTGAATATCAGGAATATGGTAAAACGTCAAATCTCCGATGCGGCTGGAAAGAGATCCTGCAAGAGCAGGAACAACGACGACTGAAGACAATCGTTCAACGTGACAGAAGTGCAACCCTTCCGCAAATTGCTGCAGATTTCAATGCTGGGCCATCAACAAGTGTCAGCGTACGAACCATTCAACGAAACATAATCGATATGGGCTTTTAGAGCCGGAGCCCCCCTCGTGTACCCTTGATGACTGCACGACTCAAAGCTTTACGCCTCGCCTGGACCCGTCAACACCGACATTGGACTGTTGATGACGGGAAACGTGTTGCCTGGTAGGACGACTCTCGTTTCGGTTTGTATCGAGCGAATGGGCGTGTGCGGATATGGAGACAACCTCTTGAACCCATGGACCCTGCATGTCAGCAGGGAATTGTTCCAGCTGATGGAGGCTCTGTAATGGTGTGGAGCGTGTGCAGCTGGAATGATATGGGACCCCTGATAATCTAGATACGAGTCTGGCGGGTGACAAGTAGGTAAGCATCCTGTCTTATCATTTCCATCCACTCCATTGTGCATCCCGAAGACTTGCGCAATTCCAGCAGGACAATGCGACATCCCACACATCCAGCATTCTTCTGCTGCACCACATTTCGAAAGCTTCTATTCTCTTCTTGTCCGAACTATTTATCGTCCATGTTTCACTTCCATATATGGCTACACTCCATACAAATACTTCCAGAAACGACTTCCTGACACTTAAATCTATACTCGATGTTAACAAATTTCTCTTCTTCAGAAACGCTTTCCTTGCCATTGTCAGTCTACATTTTATATCCTCTCTACTTTGACCATCATCAGTTATTTGGCTCTCCAAATAGCAAAACTTTAAGTGTCTCATTTCCTAATCTAATTCTCTCAGCATCACCCGACTTAACTCGACTACATTCCATTATCCTCGTTTTGCTTTTGTAGATGTTCATCTTATATCCTTCTTTCGAGAGAATGTCCATTCCATTCGACTGCTCTTCCAAGTCCTTTGCTGTCTCTGACATAATTATAATGTCATTGGCGAACCTCGAAGTTTTTATTTCTTCTCCACTGATTTTAATACCTACTCAGAATTTTTCTTTTGTTTCCTTTACTGCTTGCTCAATATACAGATTGAATAACATCGGGGAGAGGCTGCAACCCTGTCTTACTCCCTTCCCAACCACTGCTTCCCTTTCATGTCCCTCGAGTCTTATAACTGCCATCTGGTTTCTGTACAAATTGTAAATATCATTTCGCTCCCTGTATTTTACCCCTGTCACCTTTAGAATTTGAAAGCGAGTATTCCAGTCAACATTGTCAAAAGCTTTCTCTAAGTCTACAAATGCTAGAAAAGTAAGTTTGCCTTTCCTTAATCTATTTTCTAAGATAAGTCGTAGGGTCACTATTGCCTCAAGTGTTCCAACATTTTTACGGAATCCAAACTGATCTTCCCCGAGGTCGGCTTCTACCAGTTTTTACATTCGTCTGTAAAGAATTCGCGTTAGTGAGCAGTAATCTCCACAAAATGTAAAAGAATTGTCCTTCTTGGTGGGAGGGGGGGGGGGCCTTGTAACATGGGATTGTAATGCACTGTCCCATGTCTGAACCCGAGGCATTGAAACCACACCTCCTCTCACTCTGCCTAAGTAAATCACTTTCAACCTTCACTACATTAACCTGTGAGTTACATAACAATTGACTTGGTGTGTTGTTACCCAGGGTCACTGTCGGTGCTGGCTGCTGTTGCTGCTGCAGCAAGTTGCCTATCCTTTTGCTTGTAAGATCCAACTGCTCTTGATGATGTTTTAATTGCGTTTATTGTTGTGTATTCACTAGACTTAATAATGCTTTCTGTTGCACCACTGCCGGCCGCGGTGGTCTAGCGGTTCTAGGCGCTCAGTCCGGAACCGCGCGACTGCTACGGTCGCAGGTTCGAATCCTGCCTCGGTCATGGATGTGTATGATGTCCTTAGGTTAGTTAGGTTTAAGTAGTTCTAAGTTCTAGGGGACTAATGACCTCGGAAGTTGAGTCCCATAGTGCTCAGAGCCATTTGAACCATTTTTGTCGCACCACTTCCTTCATCTTGTTGTTAGTGGAGTTCGTCATATCTACAGGGTTCAAGATTTGTCCTTACTCTCCTCACGTGCTGGGGTACCTAAGGTGTCCATGACCTTGGAGGTCCGCAGTGATTTTGCTGCCATCATACAATTAATCACTCTCCTAGCTAAGTCTGGTGGCAGTTTGTGATGGTGGAGAAAATCAGCCCCTATAACTGGCACTGATACTTCCGCTTCCATAAAGTTACAGTTGTATTCGCATTGGATACCCACATCCACTGTCAAATGTCTTATCCCACAGTGCTGGACAACAGGTGAGTCATAAACAGCACATAGAAAAGTCTCCTTTGAATTGCAGTCAGAACCAGCTTTCTCCTACCGGACTGCGCTAACTGCGGAACTGGAGTGAACCAGGACCTGCGGCCTGGCACTCAATCCCAGACGAAAATTCTAGTGTCAGTTGGCTGATAAGAGCGTAAGGTTATTCTGGTCAGATCCATCTTATAGCCTGCTGACATCGTGGTTTTTGCTGCTCATTGCTCCTATAGTAAGCTGTTGTCGAGTGTATGTGAATTTACAAGGCAAATCATGTTCGTGCCATTGCACCAAACTTCTCGTGATGCCAACAAATTTTTCGCGGAGTCACCTGTATGCACTGTGTTGTTGCGATTCCACTGCCGATGACCTCGGGGCGATGTCCTGTATTTGCGAGAGGTCGGCTGTTTCTGTGACATCTCGCTCAACGGCCATTAAGCACTCTGTAGATCACACCATCGGTTGCACCACGCCTTCCCAGCCTCGGGGGAGTTCGTAAGAGCTCATGTTTTCTCCGGTCCCCGCCCTTCTTACCGTACAGACACGGTTGACAATGTAACGTAGGGAAAATATTTGATGCTCAAATGGGTCAAATGGCTCTGGGCACTATGGGACTTAACATCTGAGGTCATCAGTCCCCTAGAACTGCTTAAACCTAACTAACCTAAGGACATCACACACATCCATGCCCGAGGAAGGATTCGAGCCTGTGACCGTAGCTGTCGCTCGGTTCCAGACTGAAGCGCCTAGAACCGCTCGGCCACACCGGCCGGCATTTGATGCTCAAAGCAGTTTCATTATGTAGCTGAGATACTGCGTTGATTCTGTCGGCAGAGTTCAATTTGACTTCTACAGGTCCCAGCTCCCTTGAAATAAGCGTCGCTTGTAGTGAAAGGGGAAGTTTTAGTACCCACACTCTCGATAAGGTGTCACCAGAAAGGATGCCAGATGATATAGCTTGCCAAAGGTATCATATTCCAGAAGGCGTTCTGTTTCCAATCTTGTCTTCGTACAAGACCTGTTGTATCTGATGTTCAGATGTCTTTGACAAACGTAACAACAAAGCCTTTTTTGTCATATCCACTTGTTTGATATAGATGGAGAGGCAGTAATGTCATTATTGAGGTGAGAATGTTCTGCCAACTTTAAGAGAATCGCCTGTTATTTCGTAACTTTGTAGAATTAATTCAACCATTTGAAACCAAGTTTGAGGCTGGTTGGGCTGGAGCGCTGGTAATTTGGGAATTTTTCCTGGCCTCAGTGGCTCGTCATCAAACACTTCTTGAAAGCGTATAATTTTGCCAGCTTGAGACTGCAAAAGTTTTTGGGCCACACGTGGTGTGGTAGTACACCCGGTACACATCTCGCTCAGCTGTTGGCTTGGTCCTCTTAAACCTTCATAGCCTGTGCAGTTTTCAGGTGCATCATCCTGCCTCCTCCACTTTTCTTCATCCAGTGCTGATGGAGTGATAATGGAGTACAGTTCGCCATTTGAGTCTGTGTGCTGGGTGGCAACTTCCACTATTTACTGATGTTGTAAGTCATCCGCTGTCGCCCAATGTTTGGTGTTGCGCATCGGTTGTTGTGAAGTATCTACTGATTTGGGGACACCACTGTAGCTGCCGTCGTCTTAGTGGATCAGAACTAATGACGGTCGAACACACTGTTAAATGAATAATAACTACTTTATTGAATATTGCTTCACGTAACGTAGGACGCATTACTATAAGACTGCTTCCACAGTCCCTGGCAGCAGCTGATTTCTTTCATCGGTCCACCGGGCCGACATCAACGAGACTACTTTTTCCACAGTGGCGTTTTGGGCGAGAACAGAGAACAACTACGCACATAATTTTAGCAGTTAGCATATGCATTCAGGATTTTCAGTTTCCTTAAGAAAGTAAATCCTCCTTTCTTCCGCAGAGCGTTTAGACTTCCAATCTTCTGAGTCAAGCTCAGTTTCTAAAAATCTCTTTAGTTAAAGATATTCCTGAAAACAATTGTCGCCTGAAATCTTCACACCACTTTTAATCAGGTACATAATAGTGTTTTCAGTCATCACCCAATAGCTTCACTCAATCTTAGATGGTAAACAGTTGACGACAACACTTAAGTTCAAAAAATGGTTCAAATGGCTCTGAGCACTATGCGACTTAAATTCTGAGGTCATCAGTCGCCTAGAACTTAGAACTCATTAAACCTAACTAACCTAAGGACATCACACACATCCATGCCCGAGGCAGGATTCAAACATGCGACCGTAGCGGTCGCTCGGTTCCAGACTGTAGCGCCTAGAACCGCACGTCCACTCCGGCCGGCAACACTTTAGTCATCGTAGTACACATCGCTACACACCTCACACCCTATATATCTGCAGTAAACACTTGAAACATTACCAACTTGCACTTGTTGTTCGTATTACATTTAAAAAGAACCATCTTCTCAGATCGCTATTCAAATGGGAACTGCTTGATTCTTCCACGTAACGCTGCTTAAATAGTTCCAGCCCCATACTACTGCAGAAGTTTGGTATTTTCTCGAATGTTGGCGCTAGATCTAGAAGGTGTTTGCATTGTTCATACCGGATACGCAACATGTAACGCCATCTGTGAGACGACCTCGCCAACATAATCTTGTTCTTGTTCTTGGGCCAAACTAATAACAGCATTTTGCAACATCAGGACAAATCTAGGTCTTGTCAGGATTTTGGGACAGGAAGGTCCATCTTGCAGACATCTATTTAAGGATCTAGGGATCCTCACAGTAACCTCACAGTATATATATTCACTTATGAAATTAGTTAATAATAATCCAGCCTAGTTCAAAAGTAATAGCAGTGTACATGGCTATAACATCAGGAGAAAGCATGATCTTCACTATGCAGGGTTAAATCTGACTTTGGCACAGAAGGGGGTAAATTATGCTGCCACAAAAGTCTTTGGTCACCTACCAAACAGCATCAAAAGCCTGACAGATAGTCAACCAACATTTAAAAATAAATTAAAAGAATTTCTAGATGACAACACCTTCTACTCATTGGCTGAATTTTTAGATATAAATTAAGGGAGGGGAAAAAACTAACTTAAGCATTAGTGTCATGCAATATTTGGTGTAATGTAATATCTTGTACAGACATCTTTCATTAACCTGACACGTTCCACATCATTACGAAATGTCGTATTCATGATCTATGGAACAAGTATTAATCTAATCTAATAGTGATGGTTCCTATATATTGGGATGGATGGCAACCCTAATGATCGTTGTTCGCATTTGACAAGGTATTCAGATTCATTAATTCTGAGTTTTTGTCGCTTGTTTTTTTTCTTGTTTTTTTATACACTGTTTTCAATTCAGAATGGTCAGTGACACTTCCCATTAGTGCTTAGTTCCACCTCAATCGTTTTTATCACGAAATTCACTACATTTACTTGGGGCTCAGTAAAACAGTCTTCATAAACGTATTTCCCAAATTCCACTTCTGGTTGGTCACATAAACACTCCAGTCCCTATTCTGAAAACGCAGTTCTGGCTCCAATTTTTGTCTTCCACAATCTATGTACGCTCCTACTCAATGCCCAACGGTCTTTTAAACAAACTTCGGTTGTCATATTCCGAATGCCTTTTAAAACGGATGGTTAATGTGGGAGCGAATGAAGGAAAAGGAGGAGTATTCAACTGAGCAAAATATTATTCATGAGCCGTGCTCCAGCTCGCGTGCTGTTGTAGGTTTCTGTCCTCTGTTCGAGGCCAGACTGTATCATTTAGTTGACACGGTTGCAGTTGTTTGTCTTCTTCATGTGTCGATTGGCGCCACTTGGTTTCGCAAGCATTGCCTGTCTGCTAGTGGCAGCAGCGGCGTTATCGATATGTAGCAACTGTGGCCCTATCTTCGGGGTGACGTCATTCTTCTTCCTGGTCGTGGGAGTGAGCAGTTCGGCTGGGGACGCAGGAGGAGCCAGGTCCGCGCAGAGCGAGAAACATGCATTTCAATTTGAGTAGAGAAACCTCCACCATTGTGATATCTCGCGATTCTCCATTGACTTGGGTTCGCGCTGCAGCTCGTAGTGTCGCCAAGGCAAAGACCAGCGAGTGGAGTGCTTGGGGAAGGTGGATCTGATTAGCTTTCCTGGGCTTCTAATTACTATTTACTACCTTCGGCTTGTTGCTATTGTTAAATTCAACCAGCGGTGTTTTTCCTGCCTACTGGCCGCTAACGCTCCAAATACCTGCCCTGGGGGTTAGTGTATGTAACGGCAGTGTACGTTTTCTCACCTTGCCACCGCTCTGTGGTGAGACATGTAAGTTTCACAGCTTTCTTGATTTTAGAGTGGTTGGCGATTCTTCTACTTTGGTGGTAGTGATTCCTTTCTTGTTCCAGGTGCTCTAAGCACAGTATTCTGTGGGTGGAGTCCAGACCGCCAGTTCCGGCTTTCGCGTGTTTTTACATCTTTGCATTTGGTTTAGTGGACATCAGGTAGCCTCACCAAGGTTATCATTAGTCACTCGTTAGACTGTCACTAGTCTGAGTTGCCATCTTGGACGTGAATGCAACTCTTGGCTGCCCTTCTCATCTCTCGTGTGAGTGTTTTTTTTTTTTCTCTCTTGGCTGCCCTTCTCATCTCTCGTGTGAGTGGTGTTTTTTTTTTTTTTTTTTTTTTGCCTGACGTACTCAGAGGTCAATTTCTGGAGCACCATCTCTGACTGGCCCTTGTGTTTTATTATTGTGTTATTGTTTTATTACTGTATTACGAAGTTACCACCATTTGTGTCACCTGTTTGGTGGTCAGTTGCCTGTCTTTTAAATTAACTTTTGCTATTGCATTGCTGGTTGATAGTATGTCTGTTAAATTTTTTTAATAATTGCCATTCTTGGTATTAGAGGCCTTCAGCCATGACTGAGGTTACTTGCCACAAAATTCTGATTGTGACCACACTGCCTTGTTTTCAAACCATTATTTGCTGTGTCTGTATTTTATGTATGCTGTTTAACTTATTTAATAATTGCCATTCTTGTCGTTAAAGGCCTTCAGCTGTGACTGTGATTACTTGCCTTAAAATTCTTATTGTGACCACATTGCCTTGTTTTCAAAATATTATTTGCCGTGCCTGTATTTTATGCTCATTTGGTAAATTGTAATATACTGAAAGTACTATTAATTAGACAGTTGTTTCTTCCCTATTATTAACGTGTGATATTTTTATTTATTGCTGAGTCTGGAATTATTGTCTCAAAATTAAGGATGAGAAACTCCAAAAGCAAACCAATAGTAACTGATTAGGGCCCTGTCCACAGTCGTAACAGAACCCTGCCTCCTTGAGTACCAAGTCTCTATTCATTTCATTTATTTAATTTAAATGATGCACATTTTATCTCTATGAGATACAAAGAATTGCTTAAATGATGATGCACTTGCTTCATTCGAAAAGTCAAATTGTCTGTGGATAATCCTATATGCTGAACAGCTAGCTGATTTGTGAAGTGCTATAGCCACTCTCTCTTTTTATGGCGAAGACTCTCCTAAACAATCACTATCTTGTGGCAAAACATTCGTTACTAATATGTGCAGCAGTATGAATGTGTTCTCATTCATTCAAAATCCCAAGTCTCATAAACATTCGAGCAGAAGATTCTTCCACCTGTGGGCTTCTACACTTAAAACTGCACTCCGAAAGCCTCCTTCTGATATGTGGCGGAGAGCAGAATTGTGCAGTGCTATCAGCTCACTGTTTCACAAACTACCAGTCACAATCAGTGTGCAGGAAGAATAATCTACATCTAGATTTACACTACACAAGGCGCCATATAATTATGTGTGGTACACCTTCGTGCCAGCTCGAATCACTCTAAACTTGCCCTGATGGTCTTTTTGTGAAATATATGTAGGAGGGATCAATACATTGGTTTCTATTTCCAGGGACATAAGCTCTCAGAATTTTAGCACTGAGCCACATCATGATGCACAATGTCTGTCAGCTAGATGAGCACATCCATCGTAATACTTTTGCGCTCACAAAACCAACCTCTTATACAGCCTGTTGCTCTTCTTTGTATCTTCTCTATTTCATCTATGAGTCATATATTGTATGGGTCCCTGACGAGCAATACTCAAGCATCAACCGAGCGAGGGTTTTGTAAAACACTTCTTGTTAGACGGACTGCTCTTCCTTAGGATCCATACACTGAATCTGTCTGGCATCTGTATCTCTTGTGGTTAGTATAATGTGGTCATTCCACTCTATAACACTCCGTATGCATTCTCACAGATTTTTAGTAGATATGTTCCCCTTTACTGACTGCTTGCCGAGAATAGGTCTTTTTGTCTATTCACGCACAATACATTACTTTTGTTTGTTCAAGTGCCAGTCCCCGCACAAAGTTTCGATACTCTGCAGGCCTTCCTGCATTTCACCACAATTTCCTGGCATTGTGATTTCTCTAAACACAGAGGCATCATCTGCAAAAATTTTTACACACATTAGCATCATCTGCGAACAGCCTCATAGAACTACTAAAGGTCATTTAAAAAGCTAGTGAACAGCAAAGATCCTACAACAAATCAGTCAGTCATACCCGATGCTACTATCACGTTTAAAGATTTCTTTCCGTTAAGAATGCCACGCTGTGATCTATTTGCTAGGAACTCTTCAAACCAATCACAAAGCTGATGTGTATTCCATATGCTCGTATTTTGTTCATTAGGCAACAGTGAGCACCTGTACTGCATGCTTTCTGAAAGTCAACAAACACAGCATCAATCAGTCTTCTGTATATTGTGTATGAACGGAAAGAGCTGGATTTCTCACCATCATTGCTTGTGGAATCCATGTTGATTCCTGGAAAATAGATTTTCAATCACCAGAAATGTCCTAATATGTGAACATCAAGAGTGCCTGTATGATATTTTGTAGAAGAGGGGCTGGGGGGGGGGGGGGGGGGCTAGACCTGGGGGCGAGGAATATTACTAATACTGTGGAAGACAAATAACAACTTGTAAGTAGCCATAAAAAGGCTCCAGTTCCGATTCTGTAACAAACCTGTTTAATACCCACTGTTAAATCATTTTCTTGAAATAAAAACACCTGACTACACTACATTTTTTCCTTTTACTGAGAGCTAGGTGAGGGAGATGTGCCCACGGCCACCTCTGACGCTGAGCATGGACGTCCTTGGTGACCATAAACTGTATTCCGAAACTGTACAACAAGCTGACATCCACAATACAGGCCTATAGTTTCATGCAACTGTTTGATAACACATCTTGAATGTGGGAATGATGTCTGCATTTTTCCAATCAATAGAATCATATTAAAATTGCGTGATAGTTGACTTTTCATGGGGTGTAGCTACATTCCTCCAATCAGAGCGTTCAACGTCACACCTGAACCATTCACTGTTGTCAAACTGCCACAAAAACTGGTCAGTTCAACTTGTATGGCTTTCTTTCTCATTGTGTTTGGATTCTGAATCCTAGATCTGGCCCTTTAATAAAGGAGGAATGAAGAAATTAGTGTTTAATGTCCCCTGTGAAGGGAGATGAAAATTTAGTAGTCATGGGTGACTGGAATTCGATAGTAGGAAAAGAAAGAGAAGGAAACGTAGGAGGTGAATATGGATTGGGGCTAAGAAATGAAAGAGGAAGCCGCCTGGTAGAATTTTGCACAGAGCATAACTTAATCATGGCTAACACTTGGTTCAAGAATCATGAAAGAAGGTTGTATACATGGAAGAACACTGGAGATACTAAAAGGTTACCGATAGATTATATAATGGTAAGACAGAGATTTAGGAACCAGATTTTAAATTGTAAGACATTTCCAGGGGCAGATGTGGACTCTGACCACAATCTATTGGTTATGAACTGTAGATTAAAACTGAAGAAACTGCAAAAAGGTGGGGATTTAAGGAGATGGGACCTGGATAAACTGACTAAACCAGAAGTTTGTCAGGGAGATCATTAGGGAACAATTGACAGGAATGGGGGAAAGAAATACAGTAGAAGAAGAATGGGTAGCTTTGAGGAATGAAATAGTGAAGGCAGCAGAGGTCTTCAGTCCTGAGACTGGTTTGATGCAGCTCTCCATGCTACTCTATCCTGTGCAAGCTTCTTCATCTCCCAGTACCAACTGCAACCTGCATCCTTCTGAATCTGCTTGGTGTATTCATCTCTTGGTCTCCCCCTACGATTTCTACCCTCCATGCTGCCCTCCAATACTAATACAATACCAATCAGAAGAGATACTGAATTTAATTGACGAAAGGAGAAAATACAAAAATGCAGCAAGTGAAGCAGGCAAAAAGGAATACAAACGTTTCGAAAATGAGATCGACAGGAAGTGCAAAATGGCTAAGCAGGGATGGCTAAAGGACAAATATAAGGATGTAGAGGTTTATCTCATGAGGGGTAAGATAGATACTGCCTACAGGAAAATAAAGAGACCTTTGGAGAAAAGAGAACCACTTGCATTAATATCAAGAGCTCAGATGGAAACCCAGTTCTAAGCAAAGAATGGAAAGCAGAAAGATGGAAGGAGTATATAGAGGGTCTATACAGAGGCGATGTTCTTGAGGACAATATTATGGAAATGGAAGAGGAGGTATATGAAGATGAAATGGGAGATATGATACTGCGTGAAGAGTTTGACAGAGCACTGAAAGACCTAAGTCGAAACAAGGCCCCGGGAATAGACAACATTCCATTAGAATTACTGACGGCCTTGGGAGAGCCAGTCCTGACAACACTCTACCATCTGGTGAGCAAGATGTATGAGACAGGTGAAATTCCCTCAGACTTCAAGAAGAATATAATAATTCCTAACCCAAAGAAAGCAGGTGTTGACGGATGTGAAAATTACCAAACTATCAGTTTAATAAGTCACAGCTGCAAAATACTAACGCGAATTCTTTACAGACGAATGGAAAAACTGGTAGAAGCTGACCAAGGGGAAGATCAGTTTGGATTCCATAGAAATGTTGGAACACATGAGGCAATACTGGCCCTACGACTTATCTTAGAAAATAGATTAAGGAAAGGCAAACCTAAGTTTCTAGTATTTGTAGACATAGAGGAGCTTTTGACAATGTTGACTGGAATACTCTCTTTCAAATTCTGAAGGTGGCAGGGGTAAAATACAGGGAGCGAAAAGCTATTTTCAATTTGTACAGAAACCAGATGGCAGTTATAAGAATCAAGGGGAATGAAAGGAAAGCAGTGGTTGGGAAGGGAGTGAGACAGGGCTGTAGCCTCTCCCCGATGTTATTCAATCTGTATATTGAGCAAGCAGTAAAGGAAACAAAAGAAAAATTTGGAGTAGGTATTAAAGTCCATGGAGAAGAAATAAAAATGTTGAGGTTCGCCGATTACATTGTAATTCTGTCAGAGACAGCAAAGGACTTTGAAGAGCAGTTGAACGGAGTGGATAGTGTCTTGAAGGGAGGATATAAGATGAACATCAACAAAAGCAAAACAAGGATAATGGAATGTAGTCGAATTAAGTTGGGTGATGTTGAGGGTATTAGATTAGGGAATGGGACACTTAAAGTAGTGAAGGAGTTTTGCTATTTGGGGAGCAAAATAACTGATGATGGTCGAAGTAGAGAGGATATAAAATGTAGATTGGCAATGGCAAGGAAAGCGTTTCTGGAGAAGAGAAATTTGTTAACATCGATTATAGATTTGAGTGTCAGGAAGTCGTTTCTGAAAGTATTTGTATGGAGTGTAGCCATGTATGGAAGTGAAACATGGACGATAAATAGTTTAGACAAGAAGAGAATAGAAGCTTTCAAAATGTGGTGCTACAGAAGAATGCTGAAGATTAGATGGGTAGATCACATAACTAATGATGATGTATTGAATAGAATTGTGGAGAAGAGGAGTTTGTGGCACAACTTGACTAGAAGAAGGGATCGGTTGGTAGGACATGTTCTGAGGCATCAAGGGATCATCAATTTAGCACTGGAGGGCAACATGGAGGGTAAAAATCGTAGGAGACCAAGAGATGAATACACTAAGCAGATTCAGAAGGATGTAGGCTACAGTACGTACTGGGAGGTGAAGAGGCTTGTGCAGGATAGAGTAGCATGGAGAGCTGCATCAAACCAGTCTCAGGACTGAAGACCACAACAACAACAACAACAATGCCCCCTCGACAACAAGGTCATTAGAGACAGAGCATCAGCTCAGATTAGGGAAGGAGGAGGAAGGAAATCAGATGTGGCCTTTCAAAGGAACCATCCTGTCATTTGCCTGAAGTGATTTAGGGAAATTGCAGAAAACCTAAATCAGGATGGCAGATGTAGTTTTGAACTGTCATCCTCATGAATACAATAAATTTTTGCATCGTGCTGTTGCAGTGCAGCGATTGGTGCATTAATATGCCGTGTCTAAGGTCATAGGCTTGAAACTCACAAAACGTAGTGAAATTTTTTTTCCTAAACCTAATCAGAAGACCTTCATTATTAGTTTTATTATCGTACTGATTTTTTTCTCTGCCCCTATTTTTTCCTATCATTCTTTTTTTATTTGGAATCTGCCAGTATTATCTATAACCTACAACCAAGTATCTCCCAGGACTGCACATTGGTTGGTAAAATGGCAGTTCATGTAGCCACTGTGAGGATAATTTCAGGTAACGATAGCGAGAAACTGCAGTTTGTTTTTTAGCACTGCATCTGAAATTTTAGTCTCTTCAGTTTGCTTCGAGAAATTAACTTTTATTGCTGTGAACAAAGGGATCATGATTTTAGTTCTGCCGGTGGCTGTTGATTGCTGTTTTCTGAGATACACTGCACGTCACACGGTTGTGGTTAGGTTAGGGCGCAGGTTTAAATTCAGGGATACAAAACACATTGTCTACCATATTTCAGTCACTGGTCACTTAAAATCAGCTGTCAACAGAGCATCTCGAATTTTCATCATACTTCATGGTGGTTGCTTCTAACATTGCTCCACATTACCCATTAACAGCAGTTCTGAAGTGACCCAACATAGTTGTGACACCTATAACGGAGTAGCAACTGATGTGGCAACACTGTAGCAACAAGTACCAGACATCAACTATCAAGTAATTTTAATCAGACCATAGGAATGCTTAGCTTCTCCAACAACTTATGGCACTCTGCTGCCAGAATAGAAGCAAGTGCTTTCACACATTCCTTACAGAGTGTGTGATGTTTGCCTGCTTTATTCCATTGTTGACTGTCCTTGGTGTCGACATACTGTGTTGCTATACTGGCTGAAAAATGGGGGTTGTAGTTCAACACTGACTACTTTGCATTTCACAGTTATTTACCTTCACTGTTCACAAAATCCCCATTATACACGGTTTTATGGCCAGTACACTATTGTTTAACTTTTGATAAGACTCATTAATAGGTTGCAGGCAAACATCCAGATACTGCTACAATAGTTTACTGTTGAATATCTACGAGCAGGAAAAGCCTAACCACACATTTCACAGTCTTTCAAATAAATTGAATAGACACTGTCATTGTTTTAATACACAGCCTAATTGTGTTACACTTATTTCACAGTTAAGTTGATGCATGGTTATTGTTTTAACTGTAGCGTTACCTGTTTGTTTACGCTTTAAATCTAAAGTGGGTGGAAGGGCTGACCCATTAAAGTGAACATTTAAATTCCAATGGGTTTAATAGCTAACCAAAACAATAACATAAAATTTGACAGGTGCCACTCGGGCAAGATTATTTAAGAGACTTACATTACATAAAATGACAAGCAAGTTAATAAATCATTTGCCAAACATTGAGAGCCGCCACTCAGGCAAAATATTTAAGAAATTTTCATTACATAAAATCATAAGGAAGTTAATAAATCATTAGCCAAACATTAAGAACCGCCACTCAGGCAAAATATTTAAAGAAATTTAGCTAAACATTGAGAACTGCCACTCAAGCATTTAAGAAACTCTCATTACATAAAATCATAAGCAAGTTAATAAATCATTAGGCAAACATTGAGAACCACCACTCAGGCAAAATATTTAAGAAATTTTCATTATATAAAATCATAAGTTAATAAATCATTAGCCAAACATTAAGAACTGCCACTCAGGCAAAATATGACCATAACTTTAACAAAGCAACTCTAGTTAAGACACAACAGAAAATATGTACCAATCGAAGCAAGGCCCAAGCTTGTAAGGCTGAAGTTTAACCACAAACAATGAAACCAACTGAAAGCGGTAGTACTTAACTTCACATCAAGAAGTTGTTCTGTTTACAACCCCACGTCAAATAGGCCACCAAAATGTGAAACAAGCAAACGCTACCGAAGAGGAACACACGAGCCCAGGCAGAGTCCACTGCACGTAAGCCAAACTTGTAATCTAAAGGGGAGCTCTATGCTTCAGTTGCCTGCTGGCTCAGCTCACTGAAACACAGACCACACCCGACAACAGGAGGCAGGAAACTTTCTAAACTTTAACATCTGAGATAGACCAGTAAATTAACTCTATAAAATCAGGGCTAAACAACAACTAATTTCACTCGGAAGTCCTTCAAGTGAAACAGTACTTGATAAACACTAAGAGTAGGAAATAAACTGGCTCCCGAGAACTGACACTGACTAGAACTTAAGGACACACATCTACAAATATATCGATATTATGCGGAAGCAGAACACACACTTAGTAAGAGACCTCAAATGAAATCAAACAAACATAACATCACACGTCTTGCAATGCCTTACTGTACCAAGAGCAATCACAATGACAGTTAACTAAGTGCTGTTAGTAAATAGTGTACTTAACTCGGTGTCTTGATGTGGGGGCGAGTTTGTGAAGATGTCAAACCATTGCTTCACAAGACCATAACAGCGTGTCTCTCCAAGGAAGCAGGCTCAACCACCACCCACAAGGCTGCTGGAGAATGTACAGCGCTGGCCAACTCATGCCAACTCTAGTACAGCCACATGACAACTGCCGCCCAGCCTCACGCAAGCCGTCTTCACTTCTGTCCAATAGCCAATCGCCGACTCGCACACTGCGGCATGATGTTCTCAAAGCATTGTGTTCTCCTCCTACTTGCGGTTGGCACTCCCTTATATCTCGAGCCGGCTCCAGTCCAAAGACGAACCTCCGCACTAGGAAATCGATCGTACTCATGGCAGAGATACTACTGGCACCAGTCCTGCCACAGCTCACTAACCAACACAGGTTTCTTGTCTGAAACTTGGCCGTGGACTGACTGTCTTGGGACCAAAAATTGTGCCCTTATATATTATCACAATAACAGGCACTGAAACTATACATTGTTTGATGTTTAATTTACAGAAATCATAGATTAAAACTTAACTCATTAAATTAACTGTTGTTGTTATTGTTGTGGTCTTCAGTCCTGAGACTGGGTTGGTGCAGCTCTCCATGCTACTCTATGCTGTGCAAGCTTCTTTTCTCCTGATAACGACATCCTCTTGAGTAGTCCCCACCCGGAGATCCGAATGGGGGACTATTTTACCTCCAGAATATTGTACCCAAGAGTACGCCATCATCATTTAATCATACAGTAAAGCTGCATGCCCTCGGGAAAAATTACGGCCGTAGTTTCCCCTTGCTTTCAGCTGTTCGCAGTACCAGCACAGCAAGGCCGCTTTGGTTAACATTACAAGGCCAGATCAGTCAATCATCCAGACTGTTGACCCTGCAACTACTGAAAATGCTGCTGCCCCTCTTCAGGAACCACACGTTTGTCTGGCCTCTCAACAGATACCCCTCTGTTGTGGTTGCACCTACGGTACGGCTATCTGTATCGCTGAGGCACGCAAGCCTCCCCACCAACGGCAAGGTCCATGGTTCCTGGCGAAAAATTGCATCTTTTTAACAGTTTCTTCTACTACAAGATTTAAGCCATATTATTTGTTTAAATCATGAAATTAACAAATATAGTTACACAAACAATACTTTTGATGAAACTGGAAATTACTTTGGATTGAATTAAGAGCTGGCTTTGTTAACATGTTTTTGAATAGAGCCAAATAGATCCCTTAAGAATACTATTAGTTGTTTCTCCAAATGTTTACAATTGTTACAGACTTTATATTTGTTTATGCATCAACAATCAAATTTAAATTACAAAACAATTACTGATTTCACCCTATAACAAAAGTATGTACTAGGAATAGTCGAAACAAATTAGAAAAGCAGTTACATACATAAAACTAAGCACAAAATTAGATCTGGTGTTATATTCTTTAAAACTGAGGACCAACCTTTTCCTTTTATGAAAATGCAGATTATACTCACATATTACATGGCGCAGAACCATAATAACTCACTTTTGTAGTCTAATGAATATTTATTTTAACACTGAACAAAGTGAATACAAGAGAAGCTGTTGAACATGGCAGGTAGCAAGATATAGACAAAGTGAACTAAAAGTAAAGTCAAGGAATATTGGTTTAAAGACATGGTGCTTCACACCAGAGGCGCCACAGAGCCCACCCCCCCCCCCTCCCCCAGGCAGTGCGGACTGGACTGAGGGAGCAAAGTCAATTCACATCAACACAAAATCATCGTACCAGCGCAGTGGATGAAGGCGGCATCCGGCAAGAAGTGCCCGCCTCGGAAGCTGCGTTGGACAGCTGCGCAGGCAGTGGTGTGTCGTTGGAGGTCATGTCAGCATGCAAGGTGCCGGCGAAGGCAGGCCAGCTGGAGGCGTCGGAACTTGGCTTGGAGGTGGACCAGGCAGGTTTTAATCTGTGCACTGAAACAGTATTTAGTCATCCATTGAGTAGCATCACGAAAGTATTAACTCTGCAGCATAAGATGTAGTGCGAACTGGAGTATGGTGGCTGCAGGGCTTCCATACAGAGTCGTCGGGTAGCATGACGAATTCACACAATGCCAGGTCTTTGTGTACAAACACTGGCAGTGTGGAATGAGCATGAGGTGGGGGTGGGCGAAGGTGGGTGACTTGCACATGCACTCGTTCTACAAGGGCCATCGCTGATTTCTGATACCTGTTAAGGGTGGCAGGTGGAGAGGGCAAGAGGGGGGGGGGGGGGCAAGATCGTCAGTGGTTCACTGACCTTGCCAGGCCAGAATGGCCTGGGCAGTGCATCAGCAGCAGATGACAACTGAGGGTGCGGCACGACAGCCACACAATGCGAGGGATTCCACAAAGCGAGAACATTTGCGTACTTGCCAGGCCGGAGTGACATGGACGGGGTGACGGTGGCAGACGATGATGGACCTCGTGACGCAGCAGCCACATGATGTAAGAGATCCCGTGGAGTGAGAACATGAGTGTCCTGTAGATTCAACTGATATGGTGTGAAATCAACAGCAGGGGAAGCTCGACATAGGAGCGATGCAGTGTGAAGATGCAGTAGAAGCAGATGACAGTTCCAAAAGAAACAGCTCTGTGGACAGGCTGCTGATCGTACTCCGTGCATGTGACAAATCAGCAGAGGCATCGACAATGTGGGAGTCTAATGCCTTTTTCTGTGTGCAGAGCTCATCAATTTGTGGGGGCATGGCTGGCAAATCAGAGAGCTGTATAGTAATACACTTGATCAGATATGCACATGTGGAAAGCATTGCCAAGGAGGCGGAGAGCAAAGTCTTGCTCAAGTCGTTAGAGCAAGGAATGGTAGAATCAGATGCTTGGCGGAGTGTGGCGGCCTGCAGGTCTGACGAAAGTCCATAATGGTGTAGGAAGTCCAAACCAATCACAGGTTCATCCACGTTGGCCATGTGGAAAGTCCATGGAAAGGTGGTGACTGGTGATAGGCGAAGTGACATTTTGGACCGCGATAGGAGAGTGATTTGCAGCAATAAGAGCAAGGTTAGTAGGAGAAAGCACGCTGCCCATGTACTTGGCCGGAAGAACGCTGACATTGGCGCCGGTGTCAATGAGACAGTTAGTGCTCGATGAAAAGTCAAAGAAATAGACGTGTCGCACGGCCAGAGCGAGTGGTACGAAATCGGATGGTAGGGAGCGTGGAGGATCGTGGAGGGATGTGGTGCCCAAGTGTGCCCCCGGTCTTGATTGGGAAAGGCACAAGGCACGTGGCAGTTGTGGGCAGCGTCCTCATAAGTAGTGTGGAACCAGCACAGTGCAGCTGGCTGCGTTGAGTCCAGAATCAGGTTGCTGCTCGGGCGAGGTCGGCAGAAGTCAGAGGGCCATGAGTAGTACCTCCTGTAAGCTGCTAGGTGGCATTTCCTGACAGGTGGCGAGCATCCTGGTCTCTGTCGGCAGAGTGTGGAACCGGAGGTGAAGGTGTGCCAACTGATGATGACAGGGATGTCATCTGTGATGGGTGGTGTTGGTGACGAATGATTACTTAGGCCCCATTGGCCATGCGTAGGCAAACCTCAAGAGGGTCAGTGACGTGAGATAGCAAGTGAAGTTCTGGGTCCAATGGCAGTTTGACCATCCACAAAGTCCAAAGTGCAGTTTTTGGTAGTGCTTGATCATGAATTAATGCACGAAGGCACTACCAAAGCTCCAAAGGTGTGCGGTCATCAAGGTGCTCATCATGGATGATGTGGCAGATAGCCTCGGATGGAGAGCGAAAAAGACATTCGATGAGCAATGTTTTCGCTGTTAAATACTTGGTCCAGGCGGGTGATGAGAGGAGCAGATCACTGATGTGGTCTGGATGAGTGTGGAGGTGACTCACCAGGCAGATGAAACATGCATCATCATCTGAAATCCCGTGGATATCCAGGATGTGATCCATCAACGTGAACCAAGTCCTAGGGTTGTCCTTTTGCAAGGCAGGCAACTTAGGAAACCTGCCAGGTAACACATGTTGATGCAGCACTGGGAGGTGAAGAGCTGTGTGAGCAGGGTAGGAAGCCCCCAACAGTGGGAGTGCAGAAGCAGTGGGCAGTGTGTCGCCGAAGGACTGCGTGGTGGGTAGGGGGGTGGGGGTGGGGGGAGAAGGTGGGTGGCTGCAAGCAGCACACAATATTGATTGAGTCAGTGCAACCAACAGCATGATGTGTCCCAACTGCAGGCCCAATGGCGAACGAGGCGTGGATGTAAAACACGGTGCCGTTGCAATAGCGGGTGGAAGGCAGTCACGGTGCAGCCACGGGTGGGCTGATCTACTGATCTAGTAACGGGTGCAGGTGGAATGGCTGGTGCCATTACGAAAGCAGGTCGAAGGTGATTGTGGTGCGATCACAGAGCGATGGGTGTGGAAACCAGCACGGTCGCGACAACCGGCATCGCTGGGGGGGTTGTTGTGACGTCAGGCATATAATAATGTACGACCCTGTGCACATGATTGTTCGAATTACGGTTCTTGAACTTCATCAGCACATCAAACCATACCAGAGGGTACTGCATAATGGAAGGGTGAAACACAACATCCTTCTCTCGACTATCAGTCACAATGTCACTAAGTGGCGTGCACTGTCCATGCAGCAAGCATTGCTGCATAGCATATTGGACCGGTAATGGTTAAGTGGCTGCCAGCATGGCTGGGCATAGGTAATTGTTCACTTTTAACTAGACGCACATTAAGTACACTTGTATATTCATGATCGGAAGCCAAGTCAATTAGGTCTGCTACACTTGCACTGAAAGACACTGGTAGATCCATTGTTCTGTAGACCAGCACATGAAGTCTGTTAATGATGAAAAGAAGCACAAAATAATTCTGAACACACAACATGATGTTGGGGTCACCACAGTGGGTATTACATAGTGTAGAATCGTAATAGCACACTTTTGCAGTCGAATGGACATTTATTTTAACACTGAACAAAGCGAATACAAGAGAAGTTGTCATACATGGCATGCAGCGAGACACAGGCAAAGTGAACTAAATGTAAAGTCAAAGAACATCAGTTCAAAGACATGGCGCTTCACACTAGAGGTGCTACATGACAATTAGTTAAAAGTGGAAAAATGAATTTAAGGAAGCAGATGGCAAAACGAGAGGGGACGTATAAATATCCCAGCTTGCTTCATCACAAGGTGTATTATGTAATCCATAAGTCCAGTCACCTTTCCTCTGTTTTGTGGTTTTCTATCCATGATTTCTTATTTCAGTATATCATTGTGACAGTCGTGCTATGATTTAAAGGTGGAACAGAAGTACACTCTTCCTCAGTGAAATATATATATTTTTTATTTTGTTTTGTAAAAAGTATTAAACATGTTTGTCCTTCTCTCTGTCATCCTCTGTTTCAATGGCATTATGATCACAGAGTGAGTGAAATAAATGGCTTTAATCCATTTACTCATTTAACATAAGACCAAAATTTCTTAGGAATTTGCATCAGATCGGTAGATTGAATTTTACTTTTTGATTTGTTGAATGCTATGGGCATGACTTTCCTTACACTGATTTTGCCCTCATTCAATTTTTGTTTGCTGATTAGGCTGTGATTGGCTATGTTTAAATGCTGTGTTTAAATCTGCAGAGAAGCTCTCTTTGCTTTTGGAGCAGCTTTGTCAATTCATGGTGGGTCTTTCCTACTTTAAATAACCATCAGGAATGTTCGATTTGGCTATGCTGCATTCATTATTATAGTCTCTGCATTTCATTGACTGGTTGTTGTTGTTGTTGTTGTTGTTGTTGTTGTTGTTGTGTAGTGAAGTGATGTTGTGTGGTGTCTGCATTATCTGAATAACAGAATTATAGTTTCACAGTATTTGTCGCAACTTATTTAAAAATCCCCTCAGCCAAATATGTTACTGAATTTCAGTACCCTGTGCCGTAATTAAAACATTTTTCACATTATTGTCAATCTCAACACACACTCAACATCCATTATGCATAAATGGAGTTTAATGCATGTTAGCCACAAAGTGGTACAGGAATGAGAAATATGAGCAAGCAGCTTTTATTTAACCCATGCCTGCCTCTTCCTACAAAGTACTCTCTTCAATCCCACGTTTTTGGCCACTTATTGCATATGTATAATGGGCTGAAAGTAAAGCTCACTTCTCAGTATTCATTCAAATTAATCTCATTGAACTTAAGCCGTACAATGCTGCTTAATATTTTGTTCTACAGACCTTGCTTACTATGATCATCAGTGCAGAATTTTAACTGTAAGCTGGTCAGTCAACTCCATAGTCCTGGAACAGTAATAGTCAGCACAAGTCTGAAGCTTCTGGCTAGTAGTCATTTGAATTGGGTTGCAGGCAACTTCAGTTCCGTGACAGTACTCACAATGGCACTATAAGCCACCCAATTGGCTGATTGAAGGCCACACAACTGTCCAGTGAGACCTATCCAATGGCATCTGATTCACTTGTATTGTTTTATACTGAAATCTGCAGTTTTGTTCATCGTTACAGTCTTTCACATTTTGCATCTGCATACTGCGAATAATATTTTGTTACATCTTCATTATAAAAGGATTGTACACTTAAATTTCATAAGCTTTACAGTGGAACTGGAGAGAACTACTGCTGAAAAAAAGGTAAGGTATTTGATTTACAGTGTTTTAATTACGTATATATGAAGTGTATTATCTTCTATCATGAATTAAGCCATGTGGTTTCCTTTTCTTTATTCAAATATGACTGATGTGTCATAAATGGGGGAGGGGATGTAATGCAGAATTTTGTGTTTTTTGGAATATTCCACACAATAAATTGAAGCTGAAATACTCCTGTGAATTCCCCATTTGTTTGTCTTGATATTATGTATGTGCAATGGAGAAAATTAACAATTGGCATTTCTACAAGTTTCCTAAACAACCTAGAGCTGTTTCTGAAGTGGAAAAGTGTTGTGAACTGTTACCTGATGTGAGCTGTGCTTTTGTTTGTGTAGGCCATTTTTCTGAAGAAGACTTTATGAATAAAATTAGGCATAGGCTAAACAGGGGTGTGCTCCCAAAACAACTGACAACTGTTCATTATGTAGCTGGTAACATTAGGAAGCAAATCAGGCAAAACTGGTGTTAATGACTTACCAAGCACTAGCTGTGCTACAGCAAGTGTTCATACCAGAAGTGAAAATGGTATATTGAATTACCAAGCACTAAATGTGCTGAACAGTGTAATTCTTTGACTGATACATATAATAAATTTTTTGTTCCCTCTCAAAATGAATCTGCAGATGGTGATTGTGCATGCTTACCTGAAACGTCTTTTAATGAGGGAATTGGAGTTTTGGGTACTGGAGTTTCAAAAACAGACCTATGTCCCAGGAAATGTATAAGTTTAACAAGAATACTTTAACAAGGCTAGCAAAACTTGAAACAAACCTACATCACTGCAAGAAATGAACTAAAACACTCAAATATTTGTGTGATTGCAATACTTTCTCTTCAATGAAAACAATTTAAATTCTGCAGCCAGAGATTTCATAAACAGCCAGTTAAGTAACACTTAGTCGTCAGCAAATGCTAGGCAATGGACATCTGAGGATGAGAGCATTGAGCTGTCCTTATAAATCAAACCCCTCTTCCATAGAGATACTTGTCAGTCTCTTTTTCCCTACCTTCTGTAAGACTTCAGAAATCTCTGTTGTTTGCTGTACCTTTTGGTCCAGGATTGAATCCTGCAATGATGTATGTAATAAAAGCACAAGTTACAGCAATGTGCAACAATAATAAATATTATGCTTTGTTGTCTGACAAACCGTCTTTGGTGAGAGGTTTGTATTATGATGCAAGTAATCAATATACCACAGGGTTTCGGGAGTTAGGTTATTTAGGAACGTCAAATGCATATGCAGGCCATGCACTGGTATTCATGGTCTGAGGCACACACAAAAACTGGAAACTTGTGGTTGCATATTACTTCATTCACAACTCTGTTTCAAGTAGTACTTGAAACGCTCATTACCTATGTTATATTACAACTGCAAGAAATGGGGCTAAAGATAGTTTGTACACTTTGTGGACACGGTGCAACCAACCAGATAGCAGTGACAGAACTGTGCAGTGAGAAATCAACTGAATCCAGTCCGTTTAGTTAGTAAAAAACCTATTGCAGTGATTTATGCTGTCCCACACCTATTAGAGAATACTAAAAATGCTCTACTAGGAAATAAAATACAATCTGGGTTTAAAAAAAAAAAGAGGCAAATTTTAAATTTATTCAGAGGGCTTTTCTTTCAGATCAATAGAAGATTTTAAGACTTTCCCAAAATTGCAGTGGAGTAATTTTGACTTAAGGATTCTTTTACTAAAATCAAGGTAGCTGTAGCCCAGCTTAGTCATGCAATTACTCAATTATTGAGACCTGTGTAGCATTTATTTTACCTGCAGAGGAAATACATACTGCAGAATTTGTTGAAAAGATAGAGTGCATATTCAACTGAAGAGCTCCCATTATTATCCACAATATAACAAATCTTAGAAGTGTGACCCCTCTGCAGAGTCACCACATGCTGAAATGTGGTACAATGTATTAAAAGAAATGGAAAATTGGTAATTCTTCTAGCTAGGAACAAGGACAAGTAAGACAAAAATGCTGTTTCAAAAGTGGGTGGCAAACTACAGTAAGATCACTGATGTTGATTTGGAACAAATTAAAAGAAAAAGGGGGAAAAAGGTTTTCTTTAAGAATAAGGGCCTTCAATGCAGACACACTGGAAAAATTTTTTGTTGTGTGAGGCAACTAGGTGTTTCAAACACCAATCTAACCTGTTTTCAGTTCATATCAGCAGTGAAAACAGTTATAATCAGTAACATTCAATGGGAATTATTGTATGATAGATACATGCCATAAAGCAATTTAATACAGTATTCTTGCTGACAATCAGCTGGTGGCAGTGGTATTGATGGTGAAGAGTCTTATATAAGGAATGACAGACAAGCTTCAGCATACACAGCTGGCTATATTCTGTGAAAAATGGGACGCATGAAACCAACTGTGATGACTGTAAAATGACTGTTTTCACCAATACCCACAGAAAGTATCATATGTATGCAAGTGACAGCCTAGTGTCCTTTTTAAAAAATGTCCACTGTCAGTTGCATGTATCTTTAGTTAAACGAGGGCAACAGGAGAAATTGAAAAATATATCCTCTTCACTGTAATTTTGTAAATCTCACTTCTCTGAACAGAAATATTGAGAAAATGTGTTCCATTTTTTATTTACAAGTATGTCAGAGACAGGAAACACACCATCTGTAATAAAAGTAAAATGTGGTTAAGGAGAAATCGAATAAAAAGTAGACATGTTTGACAGCTCAGAGATAAATTTTACTGTGTGCTTCAAAAACAAACAAAAAATAGTTAGTTTTTGTTTTCAGTTAATTGCTTTTATCCCCACTTCCTGTCTGAGACACTTTCCTCTTAATCTTGATGTTGTGTCTACTTTTGTGCTGAATCATATACATGTCTTTTAATATGTAGGAACACATTAAGTCTGTGGTTAACAATGCAAGTGTCTTAAAATATCCTGCAGTTATGACAAACTTTAGATAACAAGTATGCCTACATGCTTTGTCCACATGTACTGGTGATGTAGTACTAACTATGGAATAGATAGTGCCCCATTTTTGTGTGTGGTAGTGCAGTAATTCTAATCACTGAAATGAAAGTTATTTGAAGGGTAATATTGCTGTAGGTGTGTCCTGAAATTTTTCTTAATTACTAGTGTAATGAAGGTCAATGGGAATGAAAATCAGCCATTTATATAAAAGTTATTGTTGTGAAACTATGGTAGATGACATTTTTACACTTGGTGACAGATAGTCAATAATTTCACAAACTGTTAACAGTAGGCATGAGGGAGAGATAATGTTTCAATTAAGGGAAATTAATGTTTGTCTGAAGGTAGGCCTGTCACTCATGATTAAACAAAAACACAATAATGTACTATCTGTATTTTGAACAGGCAAGAAGGAAGATAGATTGGTGTTTTACATCCTGTCAACTGAACTTGTGTGAGACAAGAAAAATATAAATAAATCAAAATTTTCTTTTAGCAAATTAATGAATCATTCAAAGTTAACTTGCCTCTTCTTACTATGAAATATCCTTTCATTCAGTCTTGTGAATTTTTTCCACCTATTTGCATAATCAATATGGTATATGCTCAAAAAAATACCTCATGCTGCGACAAAGGGGAGTTAAAGTCGCTACTGTATTGCAGTATGTTTTAGCTACATTTCAATTTTTTTATTTGATGATAGCCAAAAACATAACTTTGGAGGTTCAGAAGATTTGTGTTGGTAAAATTAAAAGCACAAAAAAGCTATTTACACTACATGGGATGCAGCCTGCAATGTTTTCTTTTTCTTTAGTTCATTTCCAAATCACTTGGGGCACTGCTATCACTCCGTATTTCCACCTTTTTGCACAGGACTTGAGATCCTCTTTTATTGATGTTGTGGAACAGTACTGCGTGATGTAGCTATTGTTGTTTGCTCTGTTACTTCTTTGTATTTCTGTCAGGTTCCTACTGTTTCCTTTCCCTGTGATGTACATAATTGTTACAGATATCAACTTTCATAAACATGCCAATACATAACACGGGTTCAGTTTGGATTATGAACAACAGTTGAGCAATTACTATCTCCATGCGTGACTTCTCCTTTTGCAGAAATGTGAAGCACAGGTGAAGTTGTCTGTACCACAGAGGACAGACATGGCTTGTTCTGCCCACACGGCATATTTTTTCGAAGATCCATGTTGCAAATACATCAGAGGATATGCAACATCAGTTTGACAATTTTTTGTGGTTACGTTCTAGAGCATTACGTAAATTTTATGGTATTTTGTAAATAGTTCTAAAGCAGAAGAATAAATATTTTAAAAAATTAATCTTTTATAAAAAAAAATATGTTCAAAGCAATAAACAGACATGGACACAAATACGAATACAAGAACATACTGGTATCTGAATGTTACAGGTACATGGGTGCTATATCTTCAAGTACTCTTCTATAGTGTGAAATGACTGAAGTGTCCCTGCACCCACAACTAAAAACCTTACAGGCACTGAAATTAACCCCATTCTGAATCCTTAAGAGTCCTGTCATGAGTGGGTAACCACCAGTGTCTTTTAGTTACATATATAAGCTCAATGTTTAGCTATGGCATGCTTTCCTAAAGAACAAATGCTCAAAATATGTATGTAGTTTTCACACAACAAAAATGGACTATAAGAATAATAACCAAAAATAGCAGTCAAGTTCGTGATAAAGAATTGTTAAAAATATTGGGGATTTTAACTACACTATATGACTTCATTTACCCATCAGTTGTACACATCAAAAATAACATTGGTAATTAGGTGCTGCACAAACAGCTCTGTCCATGACCATAGAACAAGAGCTAGACTGAACTTACATTTGCCAAGACAGAACAAATATAAAACTCAAACCAGCATTTTTCTACCAAGATATAAAAATGCACATTAAATTCCTTAAGAGAATTAAAGAGACTGCTAAAACAGTCTCATTTCAAAAGATACCTGTTAAGCAGTACATTCTATACACTGAAAGGTCATTCAGATAACACAGAGTGGTAGTTCCATTAAAAAAATCAACATATAAATTATGAAGATGATAAAATATACATCATTTCACATAACTCTTTCACACTATACTTTTCCATCTTTCTTTCCGTTCTGGAAAAACTTACTCCAGATGTAGTTGAAAGTAGGTTGAAACAGAGTATTAGCTTAAAGAAAAAAGACAGTTTGGGGTCAAACCAGAATAGGAAAAGAAGAATTCTGCTTGTAGGCAGCAGTCATGGGAGGCGTGTGGGCCAGCAGCTTCAGGAGAAATTAGATGCAGGGTACCAGGTCACAAGTTTAGTGAAACCAAGTGCTAGCCTTAGCCAGGTGACAGAAAACTTAGGTCAGCTATGAAGGGACTTTGAGAAGGAAAATCAGGTAATTATAGTTAAGGGAGGAGGAAACAGCCTGGCTATGAATCCAAGATACAGTATTAGGAGTGACCTGGATAAAATAGGAGCAGAAACTGAGCACACAAGTGTGTGGTTTGTGGAGATCTTTCAGCACCATGATCAGCCCTGGGTAAACACTGCTGTAAGGCATGTTAACATTGAGCTGAACAGGATGCTCCAGACACCAGCAAAGTCCCACATAAGTGTTGTTCCAGTAAACACTATTGGTAGGTGGGGATACACTACACATGGCCAGCACCTTAATAGGATGGGGAAAAGTAAGTTAGCTTCTCTATTAGCAGAAACTGTAAGGGGGTCCACAGTCACACAAGGGGTGATCCCTGTGGTTAAAGGGTCCAGGCAGACAGGTTTTTTAGGTTACAGCCAAAGTCCAAACAGATGACAATCAAGATAAATAGAATTAAAGAAACTTCATGTACAGTTAATTGGGGTAAAGCTAAGGGCAATATCAACATACTTCATCCAAATATCAGTGGAATAAAATATCAAGTAGACAGGCTATCAGTATGTTTAGATGATCTCAAAAATAAGAATGAGATTGATATAATCTGTCTGTCTGAACACCATGTAACTGTGGGCATGGATAGTGTCAGTATAAGTTGGTATAATTTAGCATCTTACACTTGAAGATCTAGGATGGATAAAGGGGGAGTTGCCATTTTCATAAAACAAGGATATAAATGCCAAACTGTAGAAGCAAGCAAATTTTGTGTTGATCAGCACTTTGAAGTTTGTGCATGTGAACTTCACCTAGATAATGTAGTATTGATATTAGCAACAGTCTACAGGTCTCCATTAGGAGACTGGGAGCTGTTCATAAAAAAGTTTGACTCCCTTTTATGCTGTCTGTCAGAAAAAAGAATAAGTTATTAATCTGTGGTGATTTCAATGTAAACTTTCTAAGTAATTCTGATAGTAGAAGTGAACTAGAAGTGTTATTAACAACATATAACTTAGAATCAGTGATTAGTTTCACTACACGTATAGCTCAGGACGTATAATAAATAATGCGTGTGACGAGGGCCTCCCATCGGGTAGACCGCTCGCCTGGTGCAAGTCTTTCGATTTGACACCACTTCGGCAACTTGCACGTCGATGGGGATGAAATGATGATGATTAGGACAACACAACACCCAGTCCCTGAGTGGAGAAAATCTCCGACGAAGCTGGGAATCGAACCCGGGCCCTTAGAATTGACAGTCTGTTGCGCTGACCACTCAGCTACCGGGAGCTCAGGACAGTAGCACGCTAATAGATAATGTATTTGTACAGAAAGAGGGTGTAAAACAAACATGTACTTTCCCTGTGGTAAATGGATTGTCAGACCATGATGCACAACTGATTAACTTACAAAACCTAACAGGGTGTACGGTTCAGAAACTATTAAGTAAAAGTGTGAGGTTGCTCAACCCGGTATCTATATAGCTCTTCAGAGAAAGCTTAAGAAATGTTAACTGGGGAGATGTATATAATGAGCCAAATGCTAATGATAAGTGCAAATTATTTCCTGATAAATTTATATCCCTCTTTGAACATTGTTTCCAAAAGAAAATTACTTAGTGTAACACCATACAGACATTAAAGAGTCTTCAGAAAGAAAAAGAAAACTGTATGAGACAGCAAGAACTAGTAAAGACCCAGAAGTAGTTTTACACTATAAAAATTATTGTAACATACTGAGAAAAGTTGTTAGTAAATCAAGATTTTGTATGTTAGAGAAGAAATTAACAACTCTGGCAATAAAATCAAATCAATATGGAATGTTGTTAGAAGGGAGACAGGAAAATTAACCACTGGGGTAGGTAGTATTACTGTTAAAGGAAACAAGTACACAAGTAGCTAATGTATTTAACAATCATTTCTTACGTGTAGGAGAAAAAATTGGTGAGAACAGTTCAAAAGAAAAAGCTAGGCAGTACATGGAAGAGGCTGTTTTGAAAAAATTTAGTCAGATTAAGTTTTACCTAAAAACCTCTTGTGAAATAAGTAAAATTATTAAATCTCTGAAAAATAAATGTTCTGTTGGAGTAGATGACATCTCCAATAAGGTATTAAAACAATGTGGAGCAATTACAACTGATGTTCTGAGTCACATATGTAATGCATCACTAACTCAAGGTATTTTCCCAGACAGGTTAAAATATGCCATTGTCAGGCCTCTCTACAAAAAGGGGGACACCACAGATGTCAATAATTATTGGCCAGTATCCTTGCTTACAGCATTCTCAAAAATTTTTGAGAAAGTAATGTACTCAAGAGTGGTTAGCCATTTCAACAGTAATGGGACACTTAGTAATTCGCAGTTCAGATTTCAAAAATGCTGTTCCACTGAGACAGCAAAATACAGCTTCCCTGTCCACATAATAGAGTCTTTAAATAGTAAAGTGTCACCAATAGGAATTTTCTGTGACTTGTCCAAAGCTTTTGACTGTGTGAACCATGACATTATGTTACAGAAATTACAAGTCTATGGTATAAATGGAATAGAATATGAGTGGTTTAAGTCACATCTACAGAACAGGAAGCAAAAAGTTTCCTAATATGGGTCAAGTGATTTAAATAAGTTTGCCACTTCATCTAACTGGGGTGAAATTACGTTAGGTGTTCCACAGGGTTCAATCATAGGTCCCCTTCTGTTCTTGATATATTGAACGACCTCCCTTCCTATCTGAAACAGGAAGCTGAACTGACACTGTTTGCTGATGATACAAGCATCATTATTAATCCAGTAAAATAAAGTCCAATTGAAAATTATATAAATAAGGTCTTTGGAAAAGTCATTAATTGGTTTTCTGCAAATGGGCTTGCTCTAAACTTTGAAAAAACACAGTACTTCCAATTTTCTGCTGCAAAAGATACAGCTCCTTCAATAAATATAACACATCAACAGAAGTCAGTAGACAGGGTAGAGCATACTAAGTTTTTGGGTGTACATGTGATGAGAATCTTAATTGGAAAATTCATATTTTGGATCTCCTAAAGCAACTAGGTTCAGCAACTTTAGCGATCAGAATAATTGACAATTTTGAGGATATAGAAATTAGTAAGCTAACATACTTTGCATACCTTCACTCTCTGATGTCATACGGAATAATATTTTGGGGTAACTCAACATTTAGACAAAAAGTATTCATTTCTCAAAAGAAAGTGGTTAGAATAATATGTGTGGTTTATAGTCACACATCTTGTAGGCATCTTTTTAAAAGATTGGGAATTCTTACGACAGCCTCACAATACATCTACTCACTAACGAAATTTGTTCTGAACAACGTGGACCAGTTTAAAAACAACAGTGACATTCATGATCATAACACCAGAAAAAAAAAAGATACTTACACTGTCCTTTGCTCAACCAATCTTTGGCACAGAAAGGGGTAAAATGTGCTGCTACAAAAATTTTTGACAAATTACCAGATGAAATAAGGCATCTGACTGACAGCAGTAATAGCTTCAAAAATAAATTGAAATCATATCTCCTTGACAACTCCTTCTACACCACAGATGAATTCTTGAATAGGAAGAAATAAATCTACCGATATAGTATATGCATTTTGTGCCATTTAAGGGAATGGGGTAAATAATAGAAATCTTAATCTTTAACTCTGTATTGTAATATATATACAGGGTGGTTCATTGATCCTGACTGGGCCAAATATCTAAGAAAATAAGCGACAAACGAAAAAACTACAAAGAATGAAACTTGTCTAGCTTGAAGGGGGAAACCACATGGCGCTATGGTTGGCCCGCTAGATGGTGCTGCCATAGGTCAAACAGATATCAACTGCATTTTTTTTTAAATAGGAACCCCCATTTTTTATTACATATTCGTGTAGTACGTAAAGAAATATGAATGTTTGAGTTGGACCACTTTTTTCGCTTTGTGATAGATGGTGCTGTAATAGTCACAAACATATGGCTCACAATTATAGACGAACAGTTGGTAACAGGTAGATTTTTTAAATTAAAAAACAGAACGTAGGTCCGTTTGAACATTTTATTTCAGTTGTTCGAATGTGATACATGTACCTTTGTGAATTTATCATTTCTGAGAACGCATACTGTAACAGCGTGATTACCTGTAAATACCACATTCATGTAATAAATGCTCAAAATGATGTCCATCAACCTCAATGTATTTGGCAATATGTGTAACGACATTCCTCTCAATAGCGAGTAGTTCGCTTTCTGTAATGTTCGCACATGCATTGACAATGCGCTGATGCATGTTGTCAGGCTTTGACGATGGATCACGATAGCAAATATCCTTCAACTTTCCCCACAGAAAGAAATCCGGGGACGTCAGATCTGGTGAACGTGTGGGCCATGGTATGGTGCTTCGACAACCTATCCACCTGTCATGAAATATGCTATTCAATACCGCTTCAACGGCATGCGAGCTATGTGCCGGACATCCATCATGTTGGAAGTACATCGTCATTCTGTCATGCAGTGAAACACCTTGTAACATCATTAGAACATTACGTAGGAAATCAGCATACACTGCACCATTTAGATTACCATAAATAAAATGGGGGCCAATTATCCTTCCTCCCATAATGCTGCACCACACATTAACCCACCAAGATCACTGATGTTCCACTTGTTGCAGCCATCATGGATTCTCCGTTGCCCAATAGTGCATATTATGCTGGTTTACGTAACCACTGTTGGTGAATGACACTTCATCGCTAATTAGAATGAGTGCAAAAAATCTGTCATTGTTCTGTAATTTACTTGTGCTCAGTGGCAGAACTGTACACGATGTTCAAAGTTGTTGCCATGCAATTCCTGGTGCATGGAAATATGGTAAAGGTGAAATCGATGTTGATGTAGCATTCTCAAAACCGGTGTTTTTGACATTCTCAATTCTTGATCGATTCATCTGCTACTGATGTGAGGATTAGCCACGACAGCAGCTAAAACACCTACTTGGGCATCTTCATTTGTTGCAGGTCATGGTTGATGTTTCACATGTGGCTGAACATCTCCTGTCTCCTTAAATAACGTAACTATCCGGTGAACGGTCCGGACACTTGGATGATGTCGTCCAGGATACCGAGCAGCATACATAGCAGATGCCCATTGGGCATTTTGATCACAATAGCCATACATCAACACGATATCGACCATTTCCACAATTGGTAAACACGGGTAATGTATCACGAAGCAAATACCGTCTGCACTGGCGGAATGTTACATGATATCATGTACTTATATGTTTGTTACTATTGCAGCTCCATCTATCACAAAGTGAAAAAGTGGTACAACTAAAACATTCATATTTCTTTACGTACTACACGACTATGTAATAAAAAATGGGGGTTCCTATTTTTTTTTTAAACGCAGTTGATATCCGTTTGACCTGTGGCAGTGCCATCTAGTGGGCCAATCGTAGCACCATCTGGTTTCCCCTTCCAGGTAGATGAGTTTTGTTCTTTGTAGTTTTTTTGTTTAATGCTTATTTCGTGAGATATTTAGCCTAGTCACTATCAATGGACCACCCTGTATATATTAATTAAATTTTAACATTATATTAGATCAAAAACTTTGTACACAACATGAGAGTGATATTTTTCCCAAATTTTTATTTCTGCAGCTGTCACTTATGAAATTAATGTAATTTGAGAGAACAGTACTGGCAGTTTGAAAGAATGATACTGCAAAGTATGGTAGGCTCATGTTGAGCACACTAAAAGAATTAAGTATGGAAGATACAAACACCATCATTTTGTAGAGCTACTTCCACATTTGTAAGGTTCACAACATGTACTGCTGACTACTTCAATTATTTTGCTCTAGAAACGGATGTTCAAAATGTGGTCTACTGTCAATCAGTATCTTTGACAGTCAGCTTAACTTCATACCATTCATCACTTTTTGTTTCAAATGGCTGCTGCCTCCCCTACTTGATTTATTTTGGACTGAAAGTAATAGTTTTGAGGGGACAGTTTGGGTTGGTTACACCAAACAACACCCATTTAGCAGTTCATTTATTCACCTAAACACATGTGAGGCTCACAAAGAACTGAACATGGCAGAACAGCCCAAAGACATTACTCATAGTCCAAAGATGATGCTCAGAGTACAAAGACGAATGCATATCGATGCTGGTGTCGACATCATCGGTGCCACATAGCCCCCCGCCCCTCCCCCGGAGTACTCTCTAGAGGCGCGGGGGGGCGGGGAGAGGGGGGTGACTAAGGTGTCGGCAGGAGTGGTCCGTGGAAGCCGGACCACGGTCCACTCGACAGCGTTGTCAAGGAGATGTGTGGGTAGATGTTGTGAAGGAAGGTTTGACGACTGAACCTGGAAGTCGTCGAAGCGAGCCGGGCGTCGTACCAGGTGTGCTGGTTGTGTGGCGACAGGTAGGCTGGCGGTTTGGCACGGAACGGTGACGAGGATGTCTCCGGTGGGCGTGGTAAATACACGAAGCATGTCCAGGTCGACGTCGGGCGGGAGGGGAACACATTTCACCAGGTGGCAGGGAATGGTGGAGGTTGTGTTATGACCACTGGATGAAAAGGAACACACGACAAACAGTGTATCATTGTGCTGTATTATTGAGATGTCGTGGATTATGTCCAGGGGCACAGGCACAAACACCTCGAGCGAGGGCACGTTCAAGATTGCGGGAGGGGGGGGGGGGGGCAGAAACCTTGACAGGGTGAGGCGGGCATCGGTGGAGAGGTTGAAGGGACCGGCTTAGGGCCTGGTGGCGAGGGTGTGATTATAGGTCACTCGACGGAGTGCATGAGACCAGAGTAGAGAGCGAGGTCGCAGGAGAGCTCGGCGATTGGAGCTGGAAGTCACTTGATCGAGTGTGTAAGTCTGACATGGAGGGAGTGGTTGGAGCATCGTGAGCCACGACCGTGAGTGGCATGGTCGTGGCCTGAAGGGGGGTAGAAGAAGGCTCGACATGAGCAGGCTTAAGTCTGTTTCGAGAGACTGTAACAGCTGAATCTTTCATTTGGATGTCATAGGTGTTGGCTGAGCACCAGAGATCTCGGTACGGGCCGGTATATGGAGGTTGGTGGGGAGCATGGACAGTGTCATCTCTGAGCATGACGTACTCGCATTTGTCCAGAGATTTCGTGGCATGGACCCTAGGATAGGGATGGCTGGTGGGCGGAGGGATATGGAGGTTGATGAAGTGGCGTCTGATGCGGTCCATGAAGGAAGGTAAGTCAAACTGAGGGATAAAAGCCTAAGGGCTCACAAGTTCGCCAGGGAGAACAATGTTCTGGCCGTATATGAACTCGGCTATCATTCCTTTGAGGTCTTCCTTATGGATCGTACAAATGCCGAGTAGTACAAGGGGAAGGGGCTAGAGAGACATGGCATCAAAGAGCCGCCTTGAGAGTGCAGTGCCAGTGCTCTACTAGCCCGTTACATTGTAGATAATATACTGTGGTATGGATGCGCCGGATGCCGCAAATGTTACAAATCCCGTTGAACAGGGCCGACTCAAAATGTCTGCCCTGGTCAGTTGTGATGATAGCTGGACATCCAAAATGTGATACCCATGACTTGACGAAAGCTCGAGCAATAGTTTCTGCTGTAATATTGGGAAGGGGGCACCCTCGACCCAGCAAGTTGTTCGGTCAATAGATGAGAGAACATAACGAAAGCCGTTAGAGGGGGAGAGAGGGCTGACAATGTCAATATAAATATGCTGGAAACGCCTAGAAGGGATCGAATGGGAGCCGAGGGGGAGTGAAGTGTGCTTGTGTACTTTGCAGCGTTGGCATGCGACACAGGAGCATGCCCATTGCTCGCAGTCCTTGTTGACATTTCTCCACACAAAGCACTCCTCTACGAGGCGGGTGGATGCACAAACACCGGGATGGGCTAAATTATGCAATGCGTTGAAGATAGCTCGGTGGAGCGTGGTTGGGATGAGGGGGCGTAATGTGCCTGTACTGTCATCGCATCAGATGTCACCAGAAATGCCAGGGAAGGTGGTGCAGACGAAATGTAGTGAAGAAGTAGAGTCTGAAATCAGGTTTTGTGTTTCCCCGTTGGTGGGTTGGAGGTTAGGCAGTTCAGAGAGGTCTAACAGCGAATGGACGGCATCGACTCATGGAAGGAAATCAGCAACTATATTTTCAGCACCCTTTATGTGTCTGACGTCAGTGGTGAAGTGAGATATGAAGTCCATGTATATAAAGCGGCAAGGAGGCAGGTCAGCTGACGGGTTTGTAATGACCGCAGCCAGGGGCTTGTGGTCCGTTAACACATAGAAAGGATGTCCCTCAACGTGCGTCTTAAAGTGCTTGATCGCTTCGTAGACAACGAGCAACTCCTTGTCAAACATGGAATATTTCCATTGCGCATTGGTGAGCTTGCGCGAGAAGAACTGCAGGGGCGAAGTTTGGCCATCGATTGTCTGGCTGAGGACAGCACCGACGGCAGTATCACTCGCATCTGAGGTGATGAAAAGCTGCATGTTGGGATGAGGCTGCGCGATGGTGCAGGCCTCAGAAAGAAGATTTTTGAGGGCAGTGAAAGAGTCAGCCATAGCAGCCATAGCAGGGGTCCATGGAACGGGCCGAGATCCAGAAGTGTTGGTGCCTGCCAAGGCATCCGTCAGAGGAGCCTGAATCTCCGCAGATGTCGACAACAATAATTAACCATCCCCAGAAAGTGCCAGAGCTCTTTGAATGACAAATGTCTGGGTAGGTTTAGTATTGTTGTACTTTCTCAGGGGGCAGTGAAGTGCAGTCGGCAGAGACCCGAAAACCAAGAAAAGTGACAGCAGGTTGATGTAGCTGCAATTTGTCCTGGTTGGTCTCGATGTCTGCTGCCGCGAGAGTGTTCATTACCATGTCGAATGTTGTCCTCGACACAGGAGCTGAACACAAGAATGTCACCAAGATATGCAAAGCAGAATTTTAGGTCGAATAGTACTTCGTTGATGAAGCACTGCCAGGTCTGGGTGGCGTTTTTCAGTCCGAAGGGCATGAATCAAACTGAATAACCCAATTGGGGTGGTGATTGCTGTCTTCTCGATGTCTTCTGGTGCCATGGGGATCTGGTGGTAGGCCCATTTGTAATCAATGACAGAGAACGTGGTCGCACCTGTGAGGGAACTGGTAAAGTCAGCAATGTTGGGTATGGGGTAGGTGTCCATAATTGTTCATGTGTTTAGTCGACGGTAGTCTCTGCACATGTGCCAGGACCCATCTTTCTCGGGTGTCGTATGTATGGGCATAGACCAGCTACTGTCAGAGAGTTCAATGACGCAAGAGCTTATTAGTTCAGAAATCTGATTTTTAAGGTCGGAGAGGCGCTCGGGACAAAGTCGACGAGTTTACTGGAGATCAGGGGGACCTGGTGTGAGGCAAAGCTTGTGAACCGTGCCATTGGTGACGACAGAAATGTTTCTGGCGGCACAGGAGGCGGTTTATTTACAAAGTGTGGTGGGCGGGACGGGCGCGGCGTGGTCTTGGTCTTCGGAGCCACCCAGCGGATCCGACGGGAGCCTAGGCGGCAAAGTGTCTCAGGAGTCAACGTGAGAAGATGGCCGCCAGCCCGAAGCAGTGGCACTGTGGTCGGGTGAGCTCGGTAGAGCTCGTGAGCCGTTAGTGAGTCCACTGTCCGAGGGCGCAGCCTGTGGCAGTGCGGTCCCGGGTGAAACGCTTGGCGCAAGTGCACTGATTGCGTTGTCAGTGGCGGTTGCACAGTGGCGAGTAGGAGCCGAAGTTGCATAGTTTGAGGTGCTGTCTGCGAGGGGCGGGGGAGCTGTCAGTTCGGGGCACATGATGTTCATCACGCATGCGCACTTGTGTCCGGCTGAGTGTCAAACGCTGCCGTGTTAGGAGGGTGTGGCCTTGCAGAACTTCAGCCCCCATGTTATGGCAGTCTTGATAGCACAGTTGTGAGGGGTAGCGGGAGGTAGACACACGGAGGATTGATTGCTGGGACCGCAAGCAGATTCGGCGCACTAACTGACCTTGCTTTGTAATTGCTGTAGTGTCCATTATTCCTTTTCTGCATCGGAGAGCTGGAGCTGTGTTTCGTGGAGCCGGAAGGAGAGCTCGTAGCTTTCCTTGTGTAGGCGAGTGACGTGTTCAAGCATGACAAGGCACTTGTGCGTGGTTTCTTGTAACATGAACGACAGAGACAAGCATGTACGGATGAGGTGAGCCCGGACAGATGTGCCACTGGGGGAGGGTTTGCTTGACAGAGCACAGGAGAAGTGGGGAAGTAAGTCTTGGACGGATGATGAAACATGCTGTTTCGCACTAGGTCCGGTGAAAGTTTGTGGTGTCGCAAGAAGTCAATGCCTAGTATAAGTTCGTCAATTTCGCACACTTAAAAAGTACACTCGAGTTTGCAGTTTGCGCAGAGTGAGACGACATGGGGAAGTTGAATCCGAGCATTGTAGTTCAGTTGAATTCACA
The DNA here is from genome assembly GCF_023897955.1 of Schistocerca gregaria. Lineage (NCBI taxonomy): Eukaryota > Metazoa > Arthropoda > Insecta > Orthoptera > Acrididae > Schistocerca > Schistocerca gregaria. The sequence continues at coordinate 435,368,627 of NC_064927.1, forward strand.
GCTTGCAGCGAAGTATGATGAGGGCGGATGTTTGTAGACACTAAGGACGTAGTCAGCACCGGAACATCAGCGCCTGTGTCCACTAGGAAAAGGTATCCCGATGAAATGTCTTTAACGTAGAGTCGTCTGTGATTATCCGGTTGTTTCTGGACAGAATGGAGCACTGGGGGGCGCCTGTCATGTTGTGCGCAGGAGGCGGCACCCGGACCTACCTGCGATTGTCGTTTGGGAAGTAGCAAGGTAGTCTGCAGTTCCATACCGCCTCACCAAACCATGTGTGGAAGTAACAGTATGGGTAGTGCGGTTGCATTTGCTGCAGAAAGTTCGTTGCCAGTGGCAGTGGTCGAGGTTCGGTAACCGCCACAGGTTCAGTTCCAGGAGGGGGCGTGACCATGGGTGGAGCCGGTGACATCCCAGTTGCTTGTTTACTGCTTCCCAGAGCGAGCAGAATAGTCGGCACAGTACAGCCCCGGCCGCGTCCGGCCACAGGGCAGTGAGCCTAAACCTGAGACTTGTCAGGTAGGCAATGGCTGGCGAAATAGCGCAGTGATGCATCATGTAGCTTGTCAGCAATTGTCATTCTTTGCTCGACAGGTTCAGGAGACCACTGGGCCAGAGCAAAGTGGATGTGAGGAGATAATTTATCTGACCAGATGGCGATGAGAGCAGTGTCAGAGAATAGATCGGCGCTGACCAGGGCACGTAGCCGTATCCAGAACTGCAAAGGTTTGTTGTTGCCTAGTTGCTCGATGTGGAGCACTTGCCGTACTGGTGCCTCAGTTGAGCGTGCAAGCCGACATAGAACTGTCTTTTTGGCTAGAGTGTACTGGGTAGATGAGTCCGGGGCATCGACCATATCAGCAATCAAGTCCTCCTGGTGGTGTAGGTGGGTGATGAGGCACAGAAACCTGGTTGACTCGTTGAGTTTGTAATGGTCGAACACTTCATCCACAATTTTGAACCAGGTTGTAGCTCTCTCAGGATTAAATTGCGGCAGTGTTGGTAAGCGTTGTAGAATGTTCAGAACAGGTTGAGTTCATCGGGGTACTGCCTGAATTGAACTGTTGTTGCTGTATTATTCCAGGAGAGTGTGCCTCCAGGGGATGTGGCAACGACAGCTTTTCGGGTGGCAGCGTGAAGGTGACACCTTGTGGTTGAGCACGATCCTTCGTGACGCGGGCGAGACACCGTAATGTGTCGATTGCGGTTGTGCAAGCTCAACAAATTGCGGGTGTGTTCTGATTGATGCGTCGCGGAAGATCGACGCGGATGAGGCACCTAGATGTAGTGGATTCTCGACTGGAGCCGGCACGGGGGCAACAGGTGATAAAAAGTTCAAAGTTTGAGAATGCTTGTTAGACTGCGGAAAGCTCGGCGTATGATCAGAGCCAGGGCCACCTGTGTTGCAGGGAGGCTGCGGAGGTGCGGGCTGTCCAGAAGCACAGTGTGGGAAATTATGTCAAATGTGGGACGGAATGTGTGAATGTTCACTATTCATAATCACTCCACTCAAAATGGTGTGCGGATAAGATGAATGTCGTGACACAAAACACTGAGGCATAGCAGTGGGCCGGAGGTGGAGGTCAGGCACAGATAACAAGTTATTGTTCCTGTTGCAGGCCGAGGTATCGAATTAGGAATGCATGTGCTGATGCCGAACCGAGGCAGGCGCGGGCGTGGTTGGATGCTGAGGAGGTTGACCTGTGAACGAATCAGTTCGGCCACGTGGCAGGTATCCGTGTGGTACTGCACAGATTTCAGCGTGGCAAATCGTTGTCCTGGCGGTAGTAGGTTGTCCGACGAAGTATTTGCAGAAATTGGCATTGGTCCTGCACTGCACGGAGATCCGTAAGAGGTAACTGCACAGTCGATGAGGGATGGCACATGTGGTGGGAACAAAGACATTTGATTGCCGGAGTCATGCTCACTCCTAACCTCACTTATTGTTGCAGGCTCAAAAACATCTGGCAAAATCGGCGGAACCATCAAGTGAGAGGCATCGTGTTGTAGTACTGGCGAGTGTACATCGCCCGCAACATGATGCATGTCGATCACGAAATCCGGTATTAGGCGCTGGCCGAAGTCATTGTTCGAATGCTGTGTCAATGTAATAACCAATGCTGAGGTCGCGGACACAGTAAAACAGCGAAAATTGAAGACGTTACAACTCGGGGTCACCGGTGAGGGGAGAGTTTGGGTTGGTTACACCGAACAACACCCATTTAGCAGTAGTTCATTTATTCACCTAAACACATGCAAGGCTCACAAGGAACTGAACATGGCAGAACAGCCCAAAGATAATGCTCAGAGTCCAAAGACGAACCCAAATCGATGCTGGTGTCGACCCCATCGGCGCCACAGTTTTATTACTTCTGTGGTTTGTAGTTAGGATTTCACCTGTCTTTGAAACTTACCTCAAGCTCTTAGGCTTGTGATTATTCTTTAACTGTGTTTGCCAGAAGAGAACTTCTGGAGACATTGGTTTAAATTGAACAACGCCGGATTCATACAAATATCTTGATATTTGAAAATAAATCTGCATTGCTGAATTAACACTGTTTGTTTTTACTTCTTCCCATCACCTTATTTTCTTCTGGCACAACCTAAATTTACCCAGTTCCAAGCACTCAGTAAATATATAAGTAAAAAGCTACTATGTCTAGTGTGATGTGTAATTTAGTAAATTAGTTTACTACTGGCTACTGAAGAGTCAGCATTCAGGACTTTGATCCCACCCACATTGTGGCAGGACATCATGCACCTTCTCCACCTCAACCACTGGGGTGTTTCTCATACAAAGGTGTTGACCCTCCACCATGTGTTTTGGCTGTGTTGATAATGAGATCATGCACGTTGTGACAGCCTGCTGCAGTGTGCCACCCATCAAGTAGCACCAAGGGGCTCTCTTTCTCTATGGCCCGCCCCCAGCACCTCTGGGAGCATATTCATGGTGATTATGCAGGTCCATTCCTTTAACTCCTTTCTGCTTGTGATAGTCAAGGCTTTCTCAAAATTTCCTCATGTGTTTCACTTCCCATCCATGTCCACAGCCCCTATGGTCACAGCCCTCTCTTTCTGTAGAACAATTACTCTATATGTTCGTGATGGACAATGGCCCACAGTTTGTGCCTCAAGATTTTTGTACTGACAATGGCATCCAGCATGTTACTGTCTAACCCCAGTCCAATGAAGCGGCAAAGCAGCTGATCCAGACAGTCAAAACCCAAGCTAAAAAAGAGCTCTCAATCTTCTCCCAAGTAACTCCCTCGATAGATTCCTCTATTAATGTAGGTACACTCCAGTCAGTGACCGTAGCCTGGCAGAGCTGCTCCACAGCCACCAGGCCCGTACTCTGCTCCATCTGCTCTAGCCAACGTCCGGCTACCAGCCAGCACCCACCTTGCAGTGATTCCATCCAGGTTCCGCCATCTGGGCACCTTTTGTGGATAACAACAGTCACCCACCGCTGCTGAGGTTTCTGCCTCTGTGTCGTGCGCATCTCTGATGACTTGGTGTTACAACACTACACCACCTTCATCCCCGTGTGACTGACCTTGCACCAAGAGTCTCTCCACGACCATGGCGACCTGCATCAGCTGCATCGGCCCATGTGGCATGGTCCAAGCCTCCTCTGGCTCCGGCACCATCTTTGCTCTGGGTGTCGCCAGCACTGGTTTAAGTAGTCAGTGCTGGGACACCACCATCTTCTCTGCTGCCTCCATTGCCTAGTGCCTGACTGGATATGACATCATCACCACCAGTGTTCCCTAATAACCTCTCATAGGGGAGTGGATGCCTGTCTACCTGCGTCATTTGGACCACATTCTCCAGTGACAGCATAACACCTGCTCCAGCAGTCGTCACCTATTGATGAAGACATGAACATCTCCACAGTGAACACTTTTCCCCAATGGGGAAGGAGTGTTGTAACCCTATAGTATGAGAGTGCAAAATCAAACTGCATGATGTTAAGTGCCCCCAGGGCTGACCTAGAGAGGTAGCTTCGCAACCTGGACAGACGATGCAGAAATCACTGGCTATTACAACAGTACATTACAAGTCCAGCATGTAAGTCCTCAGCCTCAATTCTATTTACTTGCTTACTAAATGCTCACCTACGAGACTGTCTATAGATGTGTGCTACAGTTATAAGACTTTGCACTATTGTCTAGTTCATTCGGTGTTGCTACAGTTATAAGACTTTGCACTATTGTCTAGTTCATTCGGTGTTATAGTGAATCTCTTCATGTGGAAGCAGAATAAATCTTGGTTGGCGTTGTTTCTTATATTGTGTCTGTACAAAATTAGAACAAACACAAATTTAAACTAAACAATGGAAACTCCAGGTAGGAGTATTAACAAGTAGGAAAAGATTCGAGCACCCATTTGTACACTACTATCCCTTCCCCTTCCCCACCCATTCCAGATTGCTTCTTGCATCCCATTTTGTGTGTGTGTGTGTGTGGGGGGGGGGGGGGGGGGGGCACACATGGAAGGTAAGGGTTCATACAACACATGCCAAGGGATGTAGGAATAGTTAATTTGATATTGGATCGGTGTGGAGAGGGGATAGTTCACCCATCAGAGGTGCAAATGGGTGATGCAAATATATGAATATGTGTATCATCATACATCTCCTTTGCACAGGTATCCATAGTAGGCCAAATAAAAGGCTGCCTAGTGGCTGTATCAGCCTGTTGCTCAATCACTTCTACAAGTCGACTCCGCACTACCCATAGTTTACCATGTGTTAGTGCAATGGATCCTGAACTTGTGGTTTCCACGACCTCTGGCACATTTAGAACTTTACTTACGAAATGTGTGTTAACTGCCTATTTGCATTAGAATCTAATCATCCTACTCTGGAGCAATCTCAGAATAACTTCTATTATGACTGATGAATATTCCTTCAAGAACTTTTATTCCCCCTTGATTCACAGATTAATTTGTTATTTGCTTATTGCAGAAGTCATTATGTTAATAAATGTTTTGCCCAAAGTGAGAATTACAGCACTGGTGATGAGTTTGTAATTTTGCTATACCTCAAACTACCAATGCGAGAGAGTTTTCGAGTTGTGGCAACAACAGCTGTCACAACTCAGTCAGGCACTTGTCTGTCATGGGAACAGCAACAACTGTGAAAAACTACAACAATCAACCCAGCAACAATTTTAGCATTGGGAATTACTCAAACACTTCTCTAGTACAAAATAACCACAGCTAAAACAGCAACAACAACAGCAGCAGCAGCAATGGGCACTGCCACCCAACGGAGCATTTCAGCCATTGATCGAAGGTCAAGATGACTGGAAAGTATATAAAAAATAACACCTTGTGATAAATATTCAGGAAAATGACATTAAATGCCTAGATCACCAATAGGCATTTTTTCTGTCTACGAATCCTTGCTCATATTCCTTGATTCAAAAGTTAGTCAAAATCACTCCTTTTTTTATAGCTGTGCACCAGTCTTTATGGGCACAGTTATCATGAGGTGCCTCTTGTAGGTCACATACAACCATGTCTCGATAACATTATAACTTTTTGTTAAGGCAGATTTGTCAGTAAAGAGTATATTTGGCCTCAATGGATACTCCGTTTTTGGATTTTCATTACATCATACAGTTCAAACCCTCAGCTCATTGGTAACCTGTGTTGCCATTGACGTGCTTCAAATGCCATTTGTTCCACTGTTTGAACCTGATTTGGGGAAAGCTGAACTTTCAAGCCGACATGGTCTTAAAACTGACATATAGTCCAAGATTTTGAAAAGCTCGCTTGTATCTATTGGCCATTATGGATGAAGTTAAGATCAAACTGGACTGACTGGAACAACAACAATTTTGTCCTCAGTCTCATACAGTCAGTGGGGTTCATGATTTGTGGTCATTAGGAAGCCTAAGGGCTGTCTCCGAATGTGTGTAGACTAAGCAAATTATTAATCCTAAAGCCAATGTCGATTCTTATTCCTTGCCGTGTTCAGCTGAATTCTCATCTAAGCTCTCATGAGGTAAAATAGTCTCCAAAATCAACCTTGCAGTGGCATTTTTCAGTTGTCTCTTGATGAAGACCTGTGGGAAGCCTTTAGTCTTAAACATGCCTTCAGACGGTATCAATATAACAGGTTGCTTTTTCGTGCAGTTAGAGCCCTTGCCTTTTTCCAGAGATTTCTGCAACAGTCTACCGGACTCATGTTTGGAAGGATAATGGTTCAAACCCACTTCAGGCCAACCCAATTTAAGTTTTTGTAACTTCCCTCAATTGCTTCAGGCAAATGCTGGTATGATTCCTTTGAAAGGGCATGGCAGACTTCCTTCCATAAACCAATGTGACCCATGACCTCACTGTTTGGTCCCCTCCCCCATACCAACCAACCAATAGTCTACTGTCATTAACTTGCATTGGTCAATTATCTTTATGATTTTCAAGTCACTTGTCATACAATAGACGAATATTTGCGCACACACTTGTTAGTTTTTGCAGTCCTCATGCCTTCTTTTGGCCTTCAGTCACTTATTTAAGTTACAACCTCAGTGAAAAGGGCCTTCAGACCATCATAAAGTATATAGAGGCTATTTGGAATACATCTGTGCCTAAATCCATTAACAACCTTCTAGTATTTCTAGAAAAAGCAAACTACTATGCATGGTCTAGGCCTCAGTCTCTATTGCCTGACCACTAAACCTTCTCAATTGTCTGAAGAGAGTATTCAGGGCTTTCAGAAGTTAAATCACTGAATCAATCACCTCCTTGTCCTGTCTTGTTAGTTGTTAGCCCCGTCTGCTGTCAATGTTGGTCACAGAGCAGTCCCCACTCCAATGTTGGGGCTGTTCTCCCTCAAGCCAGAGGATGGAACAGAGAGGCTAACCACATTTACTATACACACTTTCTAGAGCCCAAGAACATTACTCTCAGATCAACATGGAAGCACTGTTGGCCATTGTTTTTGGTGTCCATAAATTTATTTCTTTTTTTTTTTTTGTTACAAATTTCATCTCATCACCAGCCACAAACTGCTCATGTCACTCTTTGGACACAAGCTTAAATTGCCAGAGTGTGGTGCAGTGAATCCCCTTCATCAAAGGGCTCTCCATTCGGCGAATTTCCAATATTCCATATGTTACTGCAGTTTGGCTCAGCAATGTAATGTACTAGTTCACCTTCCAGCATGACAGAATCCTGAATTTGACTAACAAGGAACAGTTTGCTTTCAGTTAGACAACCAACTGTAGCAATCACTCAGACTCTTCTATAAATTTTCAGGACATTGCTACAGTGTCTAAGAGCAACCCACTTCTTGAACAGGTCCTGTAATGTCCATTCAGGTTGGCTGCATATACCATCTGGTACAGATCCACCAAGTCTTCAACTCCTCACCCTTTTCTGCCATCAGCAGCATCAACTTCAGTTCCAGCAAGGTGTGGTGTTACTCATAGACAATGAGGAACAGTGTCGGGTGGTAGCACCATCTTCTCTGCCAAATTGGGTGCTTGAGTTTTTGTATCAATCAAACAGTGGAATTTCTGTGATGTATCAGCTGGCACACTGCTACGTCTACTTGTCTTATGTGGATGACAGTATTGTGTGGAAGGTGCGACAGTGTGCCATTTGCTAGGCATAATAACTATCCCTCTCCAGACATCCTCATCAAGGCCAGAACCAACACAGCTATGGGACAGAGCACTAACATGGGGTCCAGCAGCTTTCTCGTACCTCATCTGCCTCCAGCTGACAACAATGGTTGCCACAGTCAGAACTATGGAATGGATCTTCACAACAGTGTGCATCCCACACACTGGTGACTGACAATGGTCTCCAGCTCCCAGTGGCAGAATCCAAAAGGTTTTGCACCTACAATGGTGCTCACGATCTTAACTACACCCTCTTTCCATCCAATCTTAAATGTGCTAGCAGGGTGGTCTATTTGCCTTTAAGGTAAAATGTAAGAAGCTTCAAGTTCTGCTAGATCTGCTATAGCACTAAACACCTTTTTTGTTTCTTGCAGGTTTACCCCCACCAATGGTTAAGGCTCGCCGGAGCCTCTACATGCTTGCCTTCACAGAATGCTCTGGATGTTGTGTCCCCTTCCCCCAGAACACGAAGAAAATGCAGCCATGCTGTTCCACGGGGCAGGGCAGGGCCATCATGCGATGTTAACAACTACATTATCTGGAATGATATACCGAAACTGCAACCAACCCTGGTTGCGGCACACTGGACAGCAGCCTTCTTGTTCTGAGAGTCCATCACTTCCATCATCGCAAACACCTTCAAGCGAGCTGTGTGACAACCATTGATGTCAATCTAGACACACTGACAGCTGCATCACCAGAACCTCCACATCCCACACGGATACCTCCACTCAAATGTTTCCGGGCATATACAGGGAACTCTTATTCTCCAACAGGGCTCAGATGTTTCCTAGGATTCTCCTGTTATGACATCGCCTAATTCCTGGCCGCTTCTGCCATGTACTACGCACAACAGCCAGGCAGGTAGGTAGGTTGGTAGCAGCCCAATGCATTAGTTAAAGGGATGAAACATTTAGTAACCCCATTAGACATGCAAACAAATGATGCGAACACATCAATAAGTGTAACGTCACACACCCAGTGGGGCACCTATAGCACAAACATGGCCACTAGTCAAGTCAGTCCCAAGTATCATAGCAGGCCCAAATAAAAGGCTGCCCAGCAGCTTTCTCACCTTCATTTTGCTCTTATTCAGCTTCCTCTAGAGGTGAACTCTGCAGCACCATTTGTTTACTGTGCGTTAGTGAAAAGGATCCTGAACTTGTGGTATCCACCATTTCGTGCCTGTATGGAAGGGGAGAGGGCTGTTAAAACTGTGGGGTGTACCAAAGTTTGACTACAGAAAGAGATTCAAATTGCAATTCCGATTGCAGATGATGAGGCTTGCACAGGATAGACTTGACCAATTATGGACAACAACAACAACAACAGGCAGAACACAGTCAACTGATTTCGTGGCTTCAGTAAGGGAATATAAGGTAGCTATCCTCTCTAACAAGCTTTGCTGCTATCTGTTATCTTAGGTTTCTGTTTCCGATCATTTTTACCTTTTCTCTGTGTTTAGCCTTATCTTTGCTTCATCCCCCAATTTCTCAGTTGCCTTAAACAAAAACCTCCCCTCAAGTGACTTTGTAGGAAATTCCATTTCCTATGCTGATTGCTGCATTATATTTTCCGATGTTTTTTGCCCAAAGCCAGCTCTGGATAATCCTCTCCTCGAATGAACTTTCCTATTATCCTTTTTCATATTTTCTCAGATTTCTTCTAATGTTTCCACTATTATTTATTGTCATGATTTCCACTTGTTGCCATGATGAGGTTTGTGTTTCAAGAGTCTTCTTCCCTTTGCAAGCTTCATACCTTATTTCATCTTTAAATCTGGGCCCCACAGATCAGTACCTGCACATGTCATGAGTCTTCAGGAAAACAGGGTATGTACTTTGGGTTTTTACAACATAAAAGACATAACTTAAGCAGCCTTGGTGCCATTATTGTGTTGTGTTTTGAGTATTTCAAGACTTAATTTTGAAATATTTGTGTTTACTAGCTCTGCAAGCCAGGTTTAAATAGATAGTTGCTCTGAACAAAAACCAACTGCCATTCCACGGTTGTGTTGCCCACAACAAAAACAAGAACATGCTTAAGTAATATCTTCAGAGCTAGGCAGAGCTGTAGCATAATCAGCCCACATCACTTCTTTACGTGTAACACATCTGAAGTTACTCAAAAGTGGGAAATGTTAAAGATGACACTAATAAATCAGTTGTCTACATGATGAGGCAGTTCTCCAAAACTTGCAAATTTTTATTTTTTCAGTCACAGAAATGTAGGCAGTAATCTAATAATTCATCATGGGTATTATTTTTTCAAGCTTTACACAGAACTACTATCACTTGTGCCAAATGAGCACAAGCTACACTGTAAACGCATTTAATGAAATTCAACATACAAAAAATTTAGATCCTGTAGTAACAGTGATACAGTTTACAGTAAATACTGTATAAGGAATTGCTTTGCAATAATTTGCAAACTGTGAACTGCTAACTTATTTTCGTATCTACATAGCACTATCAATGTAGCATGAACTATAATACACTGGCTACATATTTACAACATGGAAACAGAAGGACTACAATATAACTGACAATGAACAAGCATTTTATCTGCAGGCACGGCAGATGTATTTATTATATTAACAAGTAGTATCTATCAAAAACACAGTATTTATGCGAAATATTGGTATTACAAAACATTTTTGAAGTATTAACAACTAATAAAAAAATATTTCCTATTTTTAAATGATCACAGTTAAAAGGAATTGCATTTCTTAGTTTTACAATAATTACTGCTAATTACAAGACATACAGAACACAGTAACCATGCTGCAGTTTGATGGGCTACAGCTTTACTTTACATTTTGTTTTGTTTCCATATTTTACACTGCACTGTACATTTTTTAAATGCCCACAATCAGTACTGAAGCAATGAAGTTCAATCTTATTTGAAGAAAGTGTTCTGCTGAACATATTATTTAATACCAATAATCATGATCAACAGCAAAAACAGAGGAACTGCTAGTGCAAGGTACAACACCTTTTACACCCTTAACATTTTGTCAAATGGGTGCCAATTTCTGATGCTTCAAATCTCGTACCTTCACTTTGGGATAAATATTGTAAAGTTTGCTAAATGTGCTCAGACTCATTCTTATCACTGAACCACCATAATTTGCAAATGCCAGCAACCTATTTTCATCAATGGGTGATGGTGATCGTCCATAAAACGAGTACGGGCTTTCTGTACTAGAGTCATCACTTTCAGAAGATTCTGCAATGTCCTCTTCAGACCTGTTGGCTGACAATGATTTTATTAATAGTCTAGCAGAAACTGAAGATAAGGCTGTCGATTTACGAGCAACATTTCGAATTCTATGTGGAACATTCTGCGTACCTTTCTTTTCTGACACTGGCACAGAAGTACACAAACTTCCATCATCCGCCACATTCCTTTGTATAACTAATTTCTTCAAATTTTCCACTTCTGATTCCCTTATGTGAACAACCCTAACATCACAATCAACATGAGAAAACTGACAATGTCTAACAACCTTACTCTCCAAGTCATACTGCTGTGCACAATAACCGCATTTGAAAGGCTTTATATGTCGCTCAAGGTGTTCTTTCAGAACCTCATAATTGTCAGAAACGAAACAGCATCTTGGACATTCAAACTTTGTGCGCTTAGCTTCGTGACCCGCTGTTTCGAAACAGTATTTTGGTTCTACATTTGGATGGTGCATACTATGATGGTCACTATGAAATTGCTCCTCTGAATCAGTCCTTGCACTACACAACAGACATACATAATTACCAGAATCAAACAATGTACTACTGGTACTAGGACGTTTCACAGCAGCAGTCTCTGTTCTTACAATTACATTATCGCTTTCATCACCAGGTTGTTTCGATGGCTTCACAATATATCTAAATTCACTGTCACGATGTTCCGTTTCAAAGTGTCTTCTCAACACATGTAGCGCAAGTGCCACGAAACTGCACTTTGAACATTCGTAATGGTGTGCTGTTGCTTCAACAATACTGAATTCTTTATTTGGATGGCTTTCTTCATGATGTTTTAACAGAATGGATCGAGAACCTTTTCGTTTGCAGTAAACACAGACAAATGCTGTACGATTCATGTGCAATTTTTTGCTCCCTTTCAGTACATCATCAACTGCCATTTCCTTATAGCTGAAAGGTAATCCCAGTCTTGTTACACCATTAGCACACACCGCCTTGGTTTTATGAGTCTTCTGCCAATGCTCATGTATAACTGCAAGTGAAGTCGCACGGCGAGGACAATAGAAACAGCGGAATATTTTTGTCTTTTTCTGCACTGAAGATACGTCACTTACACTTTCCTGAGCTGATGATTTTTCAGAATCACATTCGGCACTTGAGGCTACCTGTGGAGTTTGCTCTTCACTATCTTCTACCTCTAACTCTGTATTTGAACTAGACACAGCATTACCAGTGTGATGACGTTTAATCCGCAAAGGTTTGATGTCAGGCTGGAGAGGCACTTCCTTCTGTTTGATACTTACAGGCTGCTGTGGATGTACTTTCTCAGAGTGCTTTTTCACTTCATATTCTCTTATAGCTTCAAAACTACAGTAGCCACATTTGAAAGGCTTTTGCACCCAGTGCCGCATCTCATGTTTCCGAAGGTCACTGGGGCTACGGCAGCTATAAGAGCAATGTGAGCAGCGGCGTGCCTCCTCTGCAGTCAGCAATTCTGCGAGTTCTGTCTGACTATCGCCTTCCTCCGACTGCAAAAAAAATCGACACAGAATTAGTCAACAGGGTGAACACATTGACAGGGAACAGGAAACGCGAGAGTGCTACGTGGGCTGGGATGAGGCAACTGCGTGGGCTAGGGGGAGGCGGGTGCTTGGAGTGAGACGTCTGCATGTGTGAGGGGAGATGATGAGAGGAAGGAGAGGTAGAGGGAAGAAGAGGGAGAGTAGGAGGATCTGGGAGGACTGACGGATGAGGGGTAGAGTTAAAGGTGTGAGGAGTGGCCCAGGATATTGTGGGAGAGATGGTGGAGGGGTGTGGAAGGGGGCTGGAGCAGAGTGACAGGGCTGGAGGGGCGAGCAAGGGAGCTGGACGAGTGTGAAAGTAGGTACAGGCAGTTGGAAGAGAATGTGGGAGTGGGGCATGGGGGCAATGGGAGGGGGGCAGGGGGTCAGGTTTGAGGAGGTCAAGTGGGAGGCGTGGGGGGTGGTTGTGATGTCAAGAGTGGAGAAAGGGGGAGCAGAGGGAAGTGTCAGGAGTGGGGGGGAGAGGGCTTCATGTATTGGGTGTGAGGGATATGTTTGATGAGGGGACATGTTGGGTGCTGGGGTGCTGGGCGACAGGGCAGTGGAGGTGGTGTCCGATTAGGGAGTGTAGGGGGGTCAAAAGTATGGGAGGGGGCATCCGGTTGAGGATATGTGGGGAGGGCATCAGGTCAAGGGCATGTGGGTGTTGGGGACCCCTTGTCAATGTTGTCTATGCGGGGGGGGGGGTAAGGATGTGGGTGGGGGGCTTTAAATTTAGAGTGTGGTACGGTGAGTGGGGCCAAGTCTGGTGAAAGGCATGTGGGGGGGGGGGCACTTCCAAAGAATGCATGTGGGGTGGGGGGCATCTAGCCAAGGGCGTGTGGAGTGAGGTACAACTGGCCAAGGATGGAGGGGGGGGGGGGGGGGGGGGCGCTTCGGGTGAATAGTGTGATACGGGTCTGATGGAGTGCTTGACAGGGATCAGTGGAGAGTGTCAGGGAGAGGGGGTGAGAGTAAGGCAGAGTGAGATGGGATAGGGAAGTGGGTGGGTAGGGCAAAAGGAGGATGAGGGGGAAACAACAAGGAGAGGAAGACGGTGAGAGGGGATTAACATACAGCAATATCTATGCCAAAAACAAAATAAATTGTTCTTACAAGAGATTCTGGCTGATGGGCCAATGGAGAAGGAGAAGCAGTTGTCGTCGTCGTTTTTGGTGGAAGGCCATAATTAGTTTCCCAGAATTCGTCGTCCAGTTTCAGTGATGCAGCTTCTTCGTTGTATTTCACCAATTCTGGCAAACCACGGTGTCTTACACGACAGTGCTGCTTTATAGCCATTTCAGTAGACCCTCCTTGGCGACAATGTCCACACAGCCACCTGTGAATATAAACAATTAAAACTGGATTTACTGAATAGATCTGTACAATTCCTAATTCTAGCAGTATTGTTGGAATCTGTGGTATCACTTTTGTATAATCAGGGGAAACAAATTTTGAGGTAGGTCAAAACAAATATGACTAAATGGGTCTCTAAGACTAAGCAGACAACAAGTGCCACTGTGGTGAAGTCCTGGACATGGAACATCTGCAATGTTCCAACTCCCCCACAAGATATACCCTTGATGACGTATGACTTCGTAAGAAGGAAGAAGGGGACATGGCCTGCTACTCACTGTAAAGGACATACACTGAGTTGCAGACAGGCACAACAAAAAGCCTGTTGCACACACAGTTTTTGGCCAAACCCTTCTTCAGAAAAGAAAGGAAAGAAAGGAAAAAACAGATTGACACAAGCAGGCCCCCTCATGCACACATTACCATTACCTGCCACACTGCAGCCGTCATGCTGAATGAAAGCAGGAATGCTCAGTGGGGAAGGGAAAGGGGAGGGGGAGGGATATCCTATTACAGGGAGTGGGGGGAGAGGATCATAGTCTGCAGTTACTACAAGGTGGCAGGACAAGGCTGCCAGGAGCAGTGTCAGGAAGGGGGCCAGAAATATCAGAAAAGGAGATGAGCAGAGAAGGTGGAAAAAGATGCTGGGCTGGCAGTCTTGTCCTGTCACTTTCTGGTACTACCATGCTCTGCCACACAGCAGTCTTCTCTCCTCCCACCCGTACCCTGCTATCACTCTCCTTCCCTGTTCCACTATTGACTGCTGCTTTCATTCAGCATGACTGTTGCAGGGTCAGCAGCTACAGATAGTGGTCTTGTGTGTGTGTGTGTGTGTGTGTGTGTGTGTGTGTGAGAGAGAGAGAGAGAGAGAGAGAGAGAGAGAGAGAGAGAGAGAGAGTTGTGCCTGCTTGTGTGTGTGTTCTCCTTTCTTTTCTGAAGAAGGCTTTGGCCACAAGTTCAGTGTGTAACAGTCTCTTCGTTGTGCCTATCTGCAACTCAGTGGTTAATCCTAAAGGTAAGTAGGGCTCTATCTTGTTCATAATATTGTTGCAATTTCCTTTGATGTAACTTTAAATTTTTATTTAGCGATTTTTTGTATCAACTGTGCATCTCCAGACATTTAATTCAGTAGATAATTTTGACATTTGTTAATGATTATTGTGGCTGCCCTGAGAATGGTAACTTATATTCTAGTGGATTTGTACTCTGAATAATGATTGTTACTTATTGTGCCTTCTGTTGTGACAGTGCCACGACATTTAACAGTGCCACCACGACAGTATGCGCAAACGGCGATAGAGGCGCTCCGCAACTCGGCTGAGCGTGGGAGCGCCACCTAGCTACGAACGACGCCGGCCGCATGTCACGGCACGGCAGTCGAATATGAGATACTGAGTTGTTGTCATGTGATCAGCTATTGTTTCTAAGAGAGAGTGTTGAATATCCACGCAATTATTGGTGATTAAAGGTTATAACATCTTCCATATTGCTTTTAGCTGTAATATTTTCTAAAGGGCTTCACCAGTATGGCATCATCTTTGACAGTATTCATCTGATGACCTTTAAGTACACATAATAATGAAAAGTTTTGCTGGGAAAATTATTTACACTGTTTACGTTCTCCTTTCATCAATCTTAAGAAAGTTCCTTTCCTTGTCTTTTTAAGCTGACAAAGGAGTCTCACATGATTCGGAATGTTTCTCTGCCAGGCTTTCTCAAAATCAAAATATACGAACATATTGTTTTTAAATTCACTGAAAATCTGTTTGTATTACTACCTCCACATGGATCAAGTTGGAAAGGGTGAAAAGAGGTTATCTGGCAGTTACTGAACAGTTCTGTGAATTCTGCCTTAAGTCAGTCAAGATGATCAGGCATTCCAGGTTCTTTCTCTTGGAGCCAATAATAACACAGATATCTCTCTCTCTCTCTCTCTGTCTCTCTCTCTCTCTCTCTCTCTCTCTCTCTCTCTCTCTCTCTCTCTCTCTGTGTGTGTGTGTGTGTGTGTGTGTGTGTGTGTGTGTGTGTGTGTGTGTGTGTCTAGTTCTCACACAGAGAAAGAAACTTTGCACTCCCCACTCCTGCAACGGAGACTTCTCTTACCCACAAAGCCACCTCACTCTGTGGCACTCTTAAACTCTTGGCAACCTCCTCCTTTTTACTATTATCAAGCTTGTCAGAACAGTGTCTATAATGTTCAGTTAATCAAATTACCCATCTCAGTCTTCTCCCCTATTACAAAACAGTCAGTAGAATAATCTTCCATATTACTATTTTGCTCTCTGAAATGAACATTCGAGCACAACACTATGACATCATCCTTGTTTTTAAATAACTTTTTGTTTCCTAAGTACATTATCACTATCTTGAAGGTACTCTTTTACTCAAGAGAGTAACGAAGAACGAACACTTCATTTCCAGAATACACTAGGGACTCTGCTCCTTCAACTGTTCCCAAGTGGACAAATGAATTTAAATTTCGTCTGGAGAACTTAGATGATGATTGGTTGGCCAAGATGTGTCACTACTCCAGAAATCATTGCAAAAAATGCACAAAATGGTCATGGAGGATCACCAATTGAAAGTGGGTGAAATTGCTCACGCTTGCCAGATGTCATCTGAATGGATATATCACATTTTAAAACTGAAGAATTAGAAATGAAAACATTGTCTGCAAGATGGGTGCCACGACTCTTGCCACACCCGCCTTATTCACCTGATATGGCTTCATCAGACTTCCATCTCTTCACAAAACTGAAAATTTTTCTTGGTAGATGAAGATTCACTTCGAACAAAGAATTGATAGCCAGAGTTGGCAACTAGGAGGAAACTCATTTTCGAGATGGGATCAAGGCACTGGAACATCGTTGGACCAAGTGCATTAATCTACAAGGAGACTACAGTGAAATATTAAAAAAGTTTCAGCTATGTAAGTACTTATTTCTATTCCATTTCGAGAACTTCTCAAACCACCCTCATACAACACCATCTGCCTATCAAATTTTATTCACGTTTCTTCTCTAAAAAATAGTTTGTGGGAATTACACTTACTTTGCTGTACACATGTGGTTCATTCTAATGTGCAATTTCAGTCCGCGCACATTAACACACTTTGTACCGCAATCCATGCATGTTATTTTTGGTTCCTTTGATGTGGTTTCTGTAAAATCAAAAAGGAAAATTTACACTTATTTCAAATACTTTTCATAATTTATGTATAGAGAACATAGCCTTACAAACGAACAGAGGAAACACAGTACGAACTCACTTAACAATGTAAAGTGACAGCTACTTTGAACGAGAACAAACATTTTTAGTATGGAAAGAAAGTAAGAGCCAGCTGAGAATTAATAACTAACATCTATACTGTATGCCAACCAGAAGTATTCATTTCTCTGATCCTTTTGCAAACAATATTTTGGACCGAAACTACATACCCGCAGAATTAATGCAATATATTTTATGCAAGTTATTTTTAACTCTGAACTGGAAACATTACAAACATGGAATATTTTTTATCCAGGGGGGCACATTGGAAGAAACACTTGACTTAACATGGAAGTTGCATGTATGAGACCTGCTACAAGATTCATACAACTCTAGGCAAAATTCTGGTACATATACCGCAGTATCAGTAAAATAGCATTTGCAACAAAGTAACCATGCCTGCAATTAATGAGAGATATTATCATATTTGCTGAGTGGTTGAAAGGAGAAAAAAGTAAAAGGTTTACCAACATACTTGGTAACTAAGCTAAACCACTTTTCTGAATATATTACAAAGTGTAACGCCAAAAGATCTGCAGCTCAAATGATAATTAAATGTTGATTAACAAGAATTTAAAAAAATATTAGCTGATGTTTTTAATAAAAGAAAGAAAAAATTATTATACTAATCACTAACTTCATTGGCACCTAAATTATGCAGAATTTGGAATATCAAAACAAAAGTAGATAAATCTCATTAAATTTACACACAGCACTTTGTAGATGAGCAATGTTGGCCTACACAATACAAGTATCTGTGAAATACAGACAAAATCTTGATTAATAGGCTGATAGCTCTTCTTCCACATGAAATACAGCTTTGTCACATGTGTGACAAACACATACAAATCATACGGTACAGCCAGGGGGAACGCAACCACTGTTCCTGGAAAAAGGTCACTGACTAAGAAAATGTCATTGGAGGAAATCAAATGTGCCACACTTTATGCAAAATACTCCACAACAGCTACATCGTACAAAGATTTGAGGACTGAAGGGCCACATCAGAAGGAAAACATCACTGTGGTCATTAAAACGGTCCTTAACAATTCCAGACACACGAATGGGAGCATAAACACGCTGGTCACCAGGGAACGCAGTTTGCGGCTTTGGGTGAAGATGGTCAATGCAGAATAATAACGTAATCCTGCCCTGTAACTCATTAAAACAGAACAAGTGGGACAAGACCACTGTTCAACACAGCATCCCATAGTACTGTAGAATTACTGTCATGTTTCCACAGTGCCCCTCTGATCCACAGTGCCCTGTGATTATACATCAACAGGATTATTCAAAGGAGCACTAAAAATGAGTGCATCATCAGTCACCTGAATACTCAAGGATGAATAACCATTTGACATTCATGAAACAGGTTTTTGGAAACTTCGCAACGATATTACCCTCATCAAAGTGACAGACACCATGAACTGACAAGAGGAAACTCGGGTGATCTTTCTTGATGCCTGCAAAGGTTACAATAAGGTCTATTTCAACAACTTGCATACAGAAAACCTTCAAATTCTCTGTAATATAAACTCAGTCACAGTCCTTACTGGGCCCTTCAGTATGGACCGACTGCTGTGACGTCCTCTATCAATGGCATCACTGAATCTGATATGGAGGGATGTGGGGCCAACACACCACTGTCCCAGCCACTGTCACTTTTCAGGGCCTAGACCTGCTGCTTCTTATTCAATTAGTTCCTCAATTGACCTCATGAAGCTGAGTGCATCCAGGTCCATGCCCTTCCACCATGGAAAAATCCCTCTACGAACCAGCAGTCAAAACTGGGGCTTCATATGGCAGTCAGCCATACTGACCACTCAAGTATGGAGTGGACCTGGATTCTCTGTGACAGATCAGAAATTGTTTCAGTATTACCTTGCGTAATGACAATCAGAATGGCTGGTAAGTCCCCCCTGACCCATGATTCTGGACAACTTTTCCACACTCTCTCAATGCCGGAAACATAACAGTCCTTTAACTCTTTTCCTTCACCCCTCTCCTTCCTCTTCAACCCTTCTGCCACAAGGAGACACTGGCTCTGAAAGCTTGCAAATTTCAATACCATTTTACATGCATGTTCTCCTGCCGCTGCTTGGCGAGTAGATTTCTTACCTATCCAATTGCATTATATATTCTGAACAGTACATATTTGAAGAAATGCAAAAGATGCAATGAGAGAACACAGTACCAGGGTATGTATTAGAGTTATTGTTATTTTGCCATATATAAGTGGCTATCTTCCATACCACCTCATTTTAACTACCATATGTACATTAACACATTTTAGATGTATATGAGTGGCAGACCAAAATGTTTAAGAGCAGCTATAAAGTTGATACTCAAGCAGTTTGTGACAGCTAACAGACCAGTATTTACAATGAACCTTAAATAAATTGCATGAAAACATAGTTCAACAATTCATTACTTCACACCTGCACATATTTCTTCTGCACATCATACAAAACAATACAGGAATTCCTTTCAGTTACTCAGAGAACTTGGTAGAATGTTGAATGAGACGGTAATGTATTTAGAGAAGATAATGTATTTGCATGCTAGAAGAAACATGCATTTCTTCATATGTTATAAAATCACAGAAATCTTTTTCTTCTTCTTCAGATACCTCAACATGAATATGGCACGAGGCCCAGTTTTATTCAGTTTTGGTAATTGGGATGTATTACAAAAGCATCCAAGCCCAACAACAATTCCCAGTCCTAATTTCCAGTGGCAGGTTCATTACAAATGTAACACTATGATCACATTGCCACTTCCTGCAGATGGCATGTGATGACCATGTTCTGTTTGGCATAATGACACTTCTGGAATCCACCCAAAGTACTTATGGCACACCCTTTAATATTGCAAGCACTGTACTACTGATTAATTTCAGATGCATTAAACACCAATATAGCTGTAAGTGTTCCTTTCCTTCTGACTGAATCCTATACTCCATAAGCAGTGCCTCAATATCCCAAAATCTCAACTCAGTTTTTCATCCCCCCCCCCCTACCCCCAGTCCTTCTCTTTTTTTTCTGTCTTTCCTACTTGTCTTAGAAATCTATTTTGAATTGTAGTTATTCAGGAATAAATTGTTTGTGTACTTTTACGTATTAACTTTATCATCTAAAAGTATGTATATGTTAGGGTCTTTAATGCACACACTGCATTGGTGCAGCATTCTAAACACTCTCCTCCCAATTCTAATCAGTATCTATTTAATAGTTATCCAATCTATCAACCCAATTTCCACAATTTTTCTGTAGCGCCATTTTTCATAAGCTTTTATTCTCTTCTTGCCTGAATTGTTCACCATCCAAATTTCACTTACTTACAAGTCTACACTCCTGTCAAATACTTTCAGAAAAGGTTTCGTAACACTTACATTTATATTCAGTGTCAAAAAATTTCTCATTTTCAGAACTGCTTTCCTTCCAAGTGCAGGTTTACATGTTATATCCTCCCTATTTCAACCACTGTCAGTTGTTTTGCTGCTAAAATAATAAAACTAATCTACTACTTTTAGTAATGATGTAAATAAAACAGAAAGAAACTTCCACATGGGAAAAATATATTAAAAATAAAGATTCCAAGACTTACCAAGCGGGAAAGCGCCGGCAGACAGGCACATGAACAAAACACACAAACACACACACAGAATTACAAGCTTTCGCAACTGGCAGTTGCTTCGTCAGGAAGGAAGGAAGGAGAGGGAAAAATGAAAGGGTGTGGGTTTTAAGGGAGAGGGTAAGGAGTCATTCCAATCCCGGGAGCGGAAAGACTTCCCTAGGGGAAAAAAAGGACAGGTGTACACTCGCACACACACACACACACATATCCATCCGCACATACACAGACACAAACTTTTAGTGTCTCATTTCCTAATATAATTCCCTCAGAATCTCCTGATCTGATGTGACTACATTCAATTACCCTTGTTTTACTTTTGCTGATATTCATCTTGCATGTTCTTCAAGAAATTATCCACCCGAGGTCCTGCAGTCTCTGACAGAATCTTAATGCCATAGGAAAACAAAGTTATTAGTTCTTGCTCCTGAACTTCACTTCCCTATCCAAATTTCTCTTTGGTTTTCTTTAGCGCATGCTCAGTCTACAAACTGAGCAATATTGGGGGAGAGGCCACAAATGTGCCTCAGTCCTTCCAAAATACTGCTTCCCTTTCATGTTCTTCAACAGCTATAATTGCAGTA
Source organism: Schistocerca gregaria (assembly GCF_023897955.1). NCBI lineage: Eukaryota > Metazoa > Arthropoda > Insecta > Orthoptera > Acrididae > Schistocerca > Schistocerca gregaria. Next base: position 435,389,860 of record NC_064927.1, read on the forward strand.
TGGTTTTTGTACAGGTTGTAGATAAGCTTTTGCTCCCTAAATTTTATCCCCCGATACCTTACGGATTTCAAGGAGTGGAGTACAGTCAACATTCTTATAAGCTTTCCTTAAATCTACATCACAGGATCAGTATTGCCTTACATTTTCCTACATTTCTCTGAAACCCAACATGCTCTACCTAATGTCGACTTCTAGCAGTATTTCCATTCTTTTGTAAATAATCTGTGTTAGTACTGTGCCATTGAACCAATCATTTAGTAATATTCACACTTGACACCTGAATTCTTTGTAATTTTAAGTATTACATTCTTCATGAAGTCAGAAGTTTTTGCCTCCTCCATACATCCAACAATTTTGTCATAGTACAAAGTGTCCAACATAGGACACTGAATTTAAAATTAACTAACAAGAAAACGAAGGTTGATAGAAGAACGCAACAAACAGTACGTGTTTTGTGAAAGTTGTTAGAATTACACATGGAAGTTTCAAAGTAGTAGTTACAATGCTTTTTCGATGGAAGAGGTTGAAATCCTTTATTCCACCGAACGATGTGTGCTTGTGCTATTAGAATATTACAGGTTATAACACAGTATTAAGGCAACAAGGTGCAGTATTCAAATATGATTTAATATTCCATAAAGACCCAACGTGGAAACTATCCACAAGCTCTTCACTGAATTCAAAGACCATGTAGCATGGCTGATGATATAGTGAGTAATGTTGGCTCCAGGCAAGCGGTAGTTACTCCTGATTATGTTGCCACAGTTTCTGGACTTATTCAGCAAAATCTGCCTAACAAATTTCAGCAGAGACTGGTTTAAAGTGTTCCAGCATGCTTACAATGCTGAGAAACAGTCTACATGTTCCCATTCAAAATCTAAAGTCACCGGGTTGTACCTGCACCCAATACATGACAAAGGCCTAATTTTGCGAACCAGAGTCTCACAATGGCTGATAATGAATGATTTAATATTGGCTGCTTCAGGTTCACAGGATAAGCTCATTTCCAACTGAATGGATTTGTAATTTTCAGGTTCCGAAATTCCGCATGTGTGTTTGAAGGGAAACGACTGCAATCCCCAAAAGTTTCTGTTTGCACTGCAGTATGCAGCAGTGACATTATCAGCCTTTTTTTCATTTTATGCTCAATAATTAGCTAACATTAAACTGCTATGTTGGAACACTCTGTCACCACACAAGAAGTTTTGGAAATTCAACCACGCACCATGTGGCCCAATCACAATGAGGTTTTTCACTTTGTTGCTGGATACTTCCGGAATAGAAACGTTGCACTGGATTATTTTAAATTTACGGATGAAGGCATTGATTGGCCTCCAAATTCACTTGATCTGCCTTCTTGTGACTACTTTTTGTGAAGAACGTTGAAAAACATTGTCTACTGGAACTACCCCACCACACTGGATGAGCTCGAATTGTCGATCCATGAGGTAACTGAATCCAGCTCGAATTGTCGATCCATGAGGTAACTGAACCCATTTTCACTGAGGCACTGCACAACGTGTATGTAAATTTGATTGTTCGCTTGCAAAATCTCTCTGCTGTGAATGGTGGATATTTGAACTGACTGATGTGACTGCAAAGACTGCTTGCAGAGGACAAGTTTGTTTATGCATGCTGATGTGAGCTGAGCTGTACAACATACAGCGGCATGCGTTAGCAGCTTCCTTAACTAATACTTTGAAACTTCTACATAAAATTCTCGCAGCTTTCACAAAATAAAGATTTGTTTGTCACATTGATCTGTCAATAGTTCTTTCATATTATTTCATTTTAAAATCTAGAAGTCCTTTGTCGTATCAGTAATTCTGAGGGAATGTTGTCTATTCCAGTTGCCTTGTTATGGCTTAGATCTTTCTATGTTCTGTCAAATTTGTCTTACAGTATGTATACACAGACACCACAAAATATAAGGTGCCCCTTAAATGTAGGATAGGGACGCTGATGGTCAACATCTGGCTAGGTTGGTAATCAGCTGAATAACTAAGTAAGTAAATTAAATTTGATGATCATTCCACAATGATACTGTCTTCTGTCTCCTGGGCTTCTACTAAAATTTATTCAGATTTGATTCAACTGACATTTTGTCATGGAACCACTGCCATTTATTCAAAATATTGACTGCTTCTCAGAAATGTTGACTCAACTACAAATACAGTAAAACCAATAAAGATCTGACTTGACTTCATTATGATCAGACATTGTATGGTTGTGGGCTCTCTGTCATATACCGCTGATAAAACCTTCTTAGGATTCCACTCCAGTGGCTGCATCATAATTCTGCGACATTTCAATGAGTGCCACTCTATCTTGAAAAGAATATGAGTGACACTCATTAAAACATTGTGGAATTTCAATGCAGCCACACAGATGGAAGCCCATGAAGATTTCTTCAACAGCTGATCTCTACATTTATGGAACAAACTTGCTTGTTGTCATTACACGAATGGTAACTTAATTTCATTGTGTTTTCTCTCCAGAACCGCAAGCATAAGGTTCAAGGTTTATATGTATATACACATACTTACTCTTCTTATGTTCTGGTGACGAAGTAAAGTCCTGCTTCTTTTCTAGACCAGGATCTTCAATATCTGACCCCTTAGGAGATGATACTGGCGAACCAGGAGGCAAGGGCTCTGACAAATCAAGCATCGACGTCTGCGACAATGCCCTAGCCAGCAATGCAGCTGCCCGCTTTGTCGGCTGAGATGTAGTAGCAGAAGCAGCATCTTGTTCTTCCTTTCCACTGCTACCTGGACTGCCAGTTCCACCTACATGTACTTCTTGCAACTGAGTTTCTGAATGGCTCCTCTTTAGTCCCACTGGAAGAGGCTTCCTCAATGGCTGACTAGTTTGTGATTCTATTATCTGCTGCTTCATTAGTGAATACTGTGTTGTCAGTACCTTTTCCACCTGCGTGTACACAGTCAATAGAGTTTATTATTAATGTCATGATTAACATATACTGTTATTTGTGAAAATTAAGAATTTTATCCATTTAATAGCAGAAGTAGAAAGTATAATACAGTATAATTCTCTCTCTCTCTCTCTCTCTCTCTCTCTCTCTCTCTCTCTCTCTCTCTCTCTCTCTCTCTCTCTATCTCTCTCTCTCTCTCTCCCTCACACACACACACACACACACACACACTTTATTCAGATGTGTACACAATTATTAATTCTACTTTTGTAATATTCTTTCAATAAAATTAACATTCTGAATTGCACTAATGGGTGAACACAATCTCGTTAAGTATCGTTTGCACAGCAAGAACAAAATGAAACAAGTGAACAAGCATCAGCAAATAGAATTTTCTCTCAGGTATAAACAGACAATGAGGGTGAATGAACAGCATTCCGTCACATTCTCTTTGTGATTTACAGGTGCTCACTTGGGTTCCACACTTTTCAGTCTTTCCTTACATCAACTAAGGCAGTTCACCTATTGTCTGATTCTGCTAAGTTGTGTACGAACACTGCTTCTGGAGAAGGGTGGAAAAAAAAAGGAAAAAAAATAGCTCTATTTCCTTAAGCCAGTAACACAGAACTTGCTTCATCACTAACAGTATGCTCACCCAAAAACAGTAGTCCTACTAGTTTTAAATGTTTTACAAGTAACTAGTATCACACCAGCTGAAATCTGTGAGATGATGATTTGATTGGTGTCGGGAGGAAAAATGCAATGTCCACAGTGTTCCCACATAGCTATGTAAATAGGTTTAGAATAAGTACCAATAACTGTTTATGCCAGGTCAATCATGTTTATTTTTGTTCCCTCTGATATAAACAAGACATTAGAAGTAACAGAAACAGCTTGTTAACTTGTTTGTTCATGTCATCCTGAGAAATCCATTTTAAAAGACCTGGTGACCTCCCTGATACTGTAATAGCTGGGCAACAATATGAAATGACTAAACTATAACATGTGGAAAACTACAATTGCCCAATGTCTCAAATATTTAAACCTTCACACAAGAGTAAATTCAACTCACCGGAGAATAGGCAAAACTGAATAGAATGCAGATTAGTGTGTCACTAGACCAGTGAGTATGATTTACCTATTTATCAACAATAACGACACTAGGAAGTAAAGCCCTACTCCATTCTGCTTTGTGTGTCAGTTAGCTACAACACAAGTATTTGAACAAAAGTAACTATACATGCCTACGCTACAACTCTAGTATTCTTCTGCTTCAAGTAGATATTACAATTATGCAAGATAGTAGGACATTTTGTGGTTGATGAGAATGAGAGTAATGACGACAGTGATGGCCAGTGTGGCAGGTACAGAGAATTTGTGATTAAAGAGAAAGGCTAAAATGATATATACAATACCAATTTGAACTGAACCAATTAGCAAAGATGCAAAGGCTTTTTACCAAATTTGTCATTTAAAAAATAAAAGGTCGGCTTATATTCAAAGATTAAATTATTCCAGTGGAGGCCAACATATTTATGTCATTTAACAGAGTATATAAGGGTTGTATTACATTTACAAATAAAGCTTTGACTATTAGGTCACATGCACATTTATTTTGAAGAACTTAGAAGGCAAAGGCATGGTTGAGCAAACAATACTAGTGTTCGAATATGCTCAAGATTTCCCGATACGCTGGTGCATACACTATGGTATCAACATTGCTCAAACAATCAAGTGACATCCGACACACACAGCGGTAGTGCAAGGGATATACGAGCAACTATGAACTAGCCACTACAACAGGCTCTTGCTCTGCTTGAAATGTGACAATTTTGTGAAACACAGGAGGAAACAGCATTAAATTCTGTCATCTTACAAACTCTTGTTGTACCTGTACAAGTTTGCAATGCAAGTTCTCATACATGTATGGATACCAAATACAAACATAGGAATCTTTTTTTATCAAGTTCTCTTCCAAAAAATAATATTTTTGTATCACTGAAATACATCCTATAATGAATGACATTATACACAGACATATGAAGACTGCTTTTAAAGCTTAAAATAATGATTTACAAAATTTTGAAAATCACGAATAATAAAATCCCAAGTATACTCGTGCACTAGACTTTTACTACAATATTCTGAAACTTGAAGTCATTTTTTTAGTTTCTGTGTAGCTGTGAAGTCTAGCCATGTATTTCGCTACTGTTTCCTGTAAACAGCACAACGGATGTATTTATCTCATACCACTAGCGAGCACAGTCATTCTCAGTTCCTCATCCATGTGCAAATAATGTCTACTACGCTCACATTCTTTGGGTTAGCATGCACTTGGTGCCAAGTCTGACACTCTGCAACCTTTATTATCCTACACACCTTTTTTCTGTGGCAGGAGCACTGTCGAATCGCACCAGCATTTTTCCAGTACGTAACAAGTGGGCATGCGAGTAAGTAGGTGTATGGAGCTAAAGGTGTTGGTTGGATCATAAAGATGGGGGATCAGTGGCACTAAAAGTTAAAGATGGTGTTGAGAGGAAGAATTGTACTAAGAAGTCTAGCAGCTATTAATGAAAAATTATATGTAGGCCTATGAAAGTTCAGCAGAATGAATGAGTGTCAGCCTTTCTAGTGCAAATGTAACTGAAGTTACTGATTACTATTTACGAGACTTAAGGAACTTTAGGAAACTGCACTAAAAAGCTGAAACTAGTACCGATAAAAGAATAAAGATGAGTTAAGTGATGACTTCTCTGCAATGATAAATTACAAGTGTGTGCGCATGGAAGGTGGGATTAGTAAGATCCGTTGTTGGGAAACTATACAAGCTCATATACATCATGTCATCTATTATAACAGATCCTGATCATGTCTAATCACCAATGGGTGGCCATTCATCACACACACACACATCACAAACAGTACATCGACCGTTTATTTCTGTGTCTGACACAATATGTACTACGTCACCACCTTAAAAGTCTGATCGTCAAACAACTAAATAAACGACAATATATCTAAAATTCCAAAGGGAGACCTTACATGGTTTAAGCAACAAACCAAAGTGTGACATTTTCTTATGCTAAATGGTACCTAAAACTTCTGATATTTGTGCATCATTAATATTTGCTCTTCAGTATGGATAATGCAAGATTTTAAAATAATATCTAGCGACAATCGTATATAGAACAACTCACCCATTCTTCGATTTCTTTGTCTGGTGGAAGTGCAGCTATGGCTTCAGGTTTGTGGTTCTTATCATGAACTTTTGCCGAATGCTTCTGAAGATGACTGCGACTGCAAGACATCAGTCGACAATGTGTGCATACCCATCTGTGAACGCAATTACAGGACACTCAACCAAATATATTCACATCAACCAAATATGTTCACATGCTCCCAAATCTACACAGATACGACAAAGGTCTTACAAGGTACTTTCAGAATTAACTGGAGTTAACCAAAAAAATTAAGAGTAATTATCAATAGACAAGTTCTATGATTCCTTTTTAACACCTGGGGACAGTTGACGAATCTTTGCCAGATATTTACAGGCCTGATATACGAGGGAAGATCAGAAAGTAATTTACAATATTTTGTTTTAATAAAATGGTTAACAGGTAACAAAACAAAAAGAATCACAAATGAACTTACATCTTTTAGCTACTTTTCTACAAAGTCACCCGACTTCCTGTGGGGTTGGAGTTCTTACCAGGTGCCCGCAGTGTGGCCAATCACTAACATTCACATAGCCCTCTTGTAAGGATGCACACCAACTGGAAACACTGCTACAATCCACTACAGCTGTCCCCATACACGCCACACATGTGCCTGTTAATTTCACAGTGTTTATGTCCTTTTGGCCCATAAATATCAAACTACACTTCACTGCTCTTAATAAGTTGACAGCACTAACACGTGCGGCAAGTTTGTTTTGTAGTTCAGGCTTCTCTTGCTAGAGCTGCACATGAAAACAAAACACCCACTGTTGCACAAATTTGAGCGTCGTGACATTACAAAATTCCAGCTGCGATACCAGGAGAGAAAAAAATTACTCTGCATTACTTTCCAATCCTCCCTCATATACAGGGTGTTATAAAAGGTACAGCCAAACTTTCAGGAAACATACCTCACACACAAAGAAAGAAAATATGTTATATGGACATGTGTCCGGAAATGCTTACTTTCCATGTTAGTGCTCATTTTATTACTTCTCTTCAAATCAAATTAATCATGGAATGGAAACACACAGCAACAGAATGTACCAGCGTGACTTCAAACACTTCGTTACAGGAAATGTTCAAAATGTCCTCCGTTAGCGAGGATACATGCATCCACCCTCCGTCGCATGGAATCCCTGATGCGCTGATGCAGCCCTGGAGGATGGCGTATTGTATCACAGCTGTCCACACTACGAGCACAAAGAGTCTCATACATTTGGTACCGGGGTTGCATAGACAAGAGCTTTCAAATGCCCCCATAAATGAAAGTCAAGAGGGTTGGGGTCAGGAGAGCGTGGAGGCCATGGAATTGGTCTGCCTCTACCAATCCATCGGTCACCAAATCTGTTGTTGAGAAGCTTACGAACACTTCGACTGAAATGTGCAGGAGCCCCATCATTCATGATCCACATGTTGTGTCGTACTTGTAAAGGCACATGTTGTAGCAGCACTGGTAGAGTATCCCATATGGAATCATGATAACGTGCTCCATTGAGCGTAGGTGGAAGAACATGGGGCCCAATCAAGACATCACCAACAATGCCTGCCCAAACGTTCACAGAAAATCTGTGTTGATGACGTGATTGCACAATTGCGTGCGGATTCTCGTCAGCACACACATGTTGATTGTGAAAATTTACAATTTGATCACGTTGGAATGAAGTCTCATCCATAAAGCAAACATTTGCACTGAAATGACGATTGACACATTGTTGGATGAACCATTCGCAGAAGTGTACCCGTGGAGGCCAATCAGCTGCTGATAGTGCCTGCACACGCTGTACATGGTACGGAAACTACTCTGACGCTGACATTAGGATTTTCGTCAACTGCACGAAGAATTGCCTTGTCCATTGCAGGTATCCTCGTCGTTCTAGGTCTTCCCCAGTTGCGAGTCATAGGCTGGAATGTTCCGTGCTCCCTAAGATGCCGATCAATTGCTTCGAACGTCTTCGTGTCGGGACACCTTCGTTCTGGAAATCTGTCTCGATACAAATGTACCGCGCCACGGCTATTGCCCCATGCTAATCCAACCATCAAATGGCAAACTCCACATTTGTAAACATTGATGCTAGTACTGTAGAGCAATGAGTCGCATGTCAACGCAAGCACCGAAGTCGTCATTACCTTCCTTCAATTGGGCCAACTGGTGGAGAAGTGAGGAAGTACAGTACATACTGACAAAACTAAAATGGGCTCTAACATGGAAATTAAGCATTTCCGGACACATGTCCACATAACATCTTTTCTCTATTTGTGTGTGAGGAATGTTTCCTGAAAGTTTGGCAGTACCTTTTTGTAACACCCTGTATACTTGGTAAATATCTGCTTAGAGTAGTTTAACGTGATGCGAAGCTCAATTTATAGTATAATCGCACATACAAGTAACTGGCTTCAGTTTGACTTGTTACACGAGAATTCTGTATTCTTATCACTGAACTGCTTTGTGGAACTATTGAAATTTTGGTTTTCTCAGACGACTGCTTCACTCTGTCCAACATGGTTTTGGTCCTAATTCAAATATCATTTCTGTATTTTGCCAACAGTTTTGTAATTATGTACTTACAGTAGTACACCAAGTAATCATCTATCAGCCACAGTCACTGTATTTTCCTTAAATTGGAGAACAATGAAGGCTGATGGTCTTCATGTCAATTGTCATGTTGATGAGAGAGAGAGAGAGAGAGAGAGAGAGAGAGAGAGAGAGAGAGAGAGATGAAGACTATATTATAATCATTTGAAAGCTGTACGTAAATCCATTATTGTTACACTATGCAATATACAATATTTTTAACTTTTTCCTAAATGTCATTCTCATCTCTTTTGTATCCTATTTTAATATCTGCCATGCCTTTCTTTCCTAATTTTCTGAACCACGTTTCTTTCCTGTTCGTTAATCCAAATCTTCAATCACTTCATTCATCTCTCCCCATTTACCACTTTGTTAACTTCAGAGGTGGCATTTCTGTTGCTTACCCCACCTGAATTCTCTCTCTCATCTCCTTTTTTGACAGGTAAGCTTGAAAACCTTTTCTATTGGTTTCTATCCTGTTATCAACCCTACCACAGTTGATAACCCTGGTGTTTAGCGCTTAACATTTCTCTTAACCGAGCATGTAGCTATACTATACTACTTAAATCTTACTACAGTAGCTGTGAAATAAGTAATATTAGAAGTGTCCTCATTGTTTAAAAAATAGAAAATGTACAATATTAGAACCTACATCAAGCATTAATTTTACAGTATTTATGATTTTCATTTGCAAAAACAATGGCATTTCCACAACTGGAAAAGAACAATACATAAGTACTCACTTGGAATAATTCAGCTCTCTGTATAAGTGATCTCTCATATCACCCCGGAACTTCGTTTTGTATCTTTCACACAATGTACAAACATATAAGTTGCCTGCAGCTGGTTTGCCATAGGGGCCAAATGCTCCCACTAGCTCTCTATCATCTTCAGACTGCTTATTTGCGGCTTCCTCCTGCATATCCTGTTTTATTTCAGATTTTATTTCCTTCTTAATTTGACTGCTTCCAGATGTGGGTGTACGTTGGAGGGCACTGTCTGCATTTTCCTTCTTTACTTGCAACTGAAAATAATTTCACTATAATGAGCATTTTCAAACCATTTAAGCCAAAGAATATTTCAAATTACACCTGTTAAGTAAAATGCAGGAGAGTTTCAGTTTACCAGAAAGGCTTTACAAACAGTGAGTGAATTGTATCAGACATACTCTGTTGTCACAGTCACTAATCACACCCTGCAGGGAACACACGGAAAATATGATAATGGGGTATGAGAGCAACAACAAAGTCATAATAAATGGTAAATCAACTGCTTCTCAACAGATTAGATTTATTTAGTTGCTGAAAATGTGAAGTTCATGTTATGACAAAAAAATTAGAAGTGGGATGTGATTATGTATATGTCTTAAAAATTGCAGCTCAGAGTCATGAACTATGTGAATGTCACATCTACTGAATGCTTGTATTCCCATTATAAAAATCTGTACTCTGTATAGGTGATGTTCACACATCAGTGCTCTGTCTATTACCGAATGTCGCCCCTCTAAATGCCCAATCAAATCCTCACTAAAGACCTCATTTTTATTGATTTGATCTTACACTATCTCTATTGTAGCCAGCTATTTATTTCTGATAGGTTTGACCAACAGATCAAAAAGAAGCAAGTAACAATTACAGTATAGTTACCTGCTCCTTCAGATTATAGAAGATCAAAGCAACTGTTCATTAGTAAAAAATCACAAAATTTCATCCTCAACTGCATAAAAAGTATTAGTGCTCATTGAAAAATAAATGCACACTCATGTATTTGTATGTACATATATACATACTTAATGTGGAAAAAGACGGCAGTAGCTCTGAAGTTAACTAAGAATATGTGATATTAAGTATTATTGTGCAACACATAGCAATCAGCAAATAGCAAGTGATTGCCATTTTTCATTTTTGTTTATTCTGTATTGGAAGTTCATTAATTGTAGCAAATCATTCAAATAGCACTATGCTTTCTGTACAAATTACAGTTTCTAAACTGGAACATAAATTGTTTGAGAAGAGACAGAGTTAACTTTTCCATACAAAGCTGCAATAGACAGACACAAACTAAAGGTGATAAAGAAAAGCAGCTTTCAGTAAAAGATTTCAAAATGTAGGATGGAACTACACTGTTTGAAGCCCATACTAGAAAAATCACCCACAAAATTGAAGTATGACATGACAAGTATGAAATGCTGGTTATCCTGGCAGTGATTTTCCACTGTCCAGAACTATTTACTACTGTAAACACAATAAGGACTACACATCTTGTTACGTAACATTATTCAGGGCTCAAACATGCCACAAAATTCTCTGCTAGGTAATATTTGCACAAAACAATGATAGAGGGCTCTATCAGCATGATACAGCCGCCAGTTAGCTACGGCATTCAGGTCAGATCTTATTCAACAGGTTAAGCAGATGTACACAAATATTTGGTTTTATCCACTTATGATTTGTGTGTTGAGTACATAGGCTGTGGAGGGGATGGGGTGGTTTTTTTAGGTTACAGGGTCTCGGGAAAGTGCAGAAAGGGTTTCAGTTTCAAAACTTGCAGGACAAACACAGGAAGAGGTTAGCCATAGCAACAATCAATACTATAGTTGCAAACTGCCGTAGCTTTGGTGGGAAATAAGCAGTGCTCCAAGCGCTAATAGAAAGCACTAAATCTCCTGTCGTTATAGGTTTGAAAGCTGGCTAAAACCAAAAATAAGTTCAGTAGAATTTTTTACGAAGAACCTAACGGTGTTCAGAATGGATAGATTTAACACAGTTGGTAGTGGAGTGTTTATTGTTGTCACAAGTGATTTACATTGTAGTGAAATGGAAGCAGATAGTTCCTTTGAGTTAGTATGGGAAGAGCTTACACCTGACAACCGGAACAAAAACACCCCGAACTCAAATGGTACAGGTGCTGAACAGTTGGAAGAAAACATGACACTAATTTCAAGCAGGTACCCCACTCATACAATTATAGTTGGTGGTGACTTCAATCTACCCTCGAAATGTCTGTGAAAGTACATGTTTAAAATCAAAGGTAGGCATAAAATGCCATCTGAAATTGTACTGAAAGTTTACTCAGAAAATTGACCTCTTAGCAACAAATAAGGAGCATCATGACAGATCAGTAATTATTATAGCTGAGTACCGTAACATCCAAACCTACCCAAAATTAATGATAAATAAATATTTTTTAGAAAAATCAGATAATAATTCACTTGACACCTTCCTAAGACAATGTCTCCTCTTTTTTCAATCTGACTGTGTACACACAGAGCAGATGTGGATTAAATTCAAAGAAATATTAATTATGGCAATTGAAGGATTATATCAAATAAATTAGTTTAAGATAGTACTGATCCCCCATACACAAAATATTTCAGAGCACTATTGCAGAAGCAACGAAAAAAGTAGGCCAAATTTAAAAGAACACAAAATCATCAAGATTGACAAAGTTTTATAGAAGCTCGAAATTAAGCACAAACTTCAATGGGATATGCTTTTAATAACTTCTACAACAAAACTCACTCTCAAAATCTGGCAGAAAACCCAAAGAGATTCTGGTTATATCTGAAGTATACCGGCAGCAAGATGCAATAAATACCTTCGTTGCATGATAATAACGGTGATGCTATCTGTTAACTGATGACAGTGCCACAAAAGATGAGTTATTAACCACAGTCTTCCAAAATTCGTACACGAAAGATGACGAAATAAATATTCCAGAAGTTGAATCAAGAACAACTGCCAACATGAGTAACTTAAAAGCAGACATCCTCAGTATAGTAACGCAGCTTAAAAGCACTTAATGAAGGCAAGAATTCTAGTCCAGATTGTATACCAGTCAGGTTCCTTTCAGAGCATGCCGATACAATGGCTTTGTACTTAGCAATCGCATACAACTGCTCATTTGTTGAAAGATATGTACCCAAAGACTGGAAAGTTGCACATGTCACACCCTCACAAGCAACTTATAATCAAATTGCATGTCTATGGAGTGTCGTCTCAGTTCTGCATGGATTCATAATTTCCTGTCAAAAAGCTCACAGTTTGTAATAATTGATGGAAAATTATTGAGCAAAACAGTAGCAGCACCTGGCATTCCTCAAGGGAGTTTTATAGGCCTTCTGCTGTTCCTGATCTACACAAATGATTTAGGAGACAATCTGAGCCGCCCTCTTTGATTGTTTGCAGATGATGCTGTCATCTGCTGTCTTCTAAAGTCATCAGATGATCAAAATGTGCTGCAAAATGATTTAGACAAGATACCTGTAAGGTGCAAATAGTTGCAAGGTGCAAATAGTTGCAAGTGACTAGTGCGAAGTCATCCACACAAGTACTAGAACAAATTCACTAAATTCTGGTTACACGCTAAAGCACACAAATTTAAAGGCTGTGAACTTAACTAAATACTTAGGATCTACAACTACAAATAACTTAAATGGGAACGATCACACAGGTAATGTTGTGGGGAAAGCAAATCCATGACTGCAATTTATTGGCAAACATTTAGAAAATATAACAGGTGTACTAAAGAGACTGCTTACACTTAACTTTACCATCCTCTGCTGCAGTACTGCTGTGCGGTGTGAGATCTGTATCAGATAGGATTGTCACCAAAAAAGTTCAAAAAAGGGGCAGCTCATTTTGTATTATAGCAAAATAGGGGAGAGAGTGCCATATTTATGATACATGAATTGATGTGTCAGCCTATAAAACAAAGGTGTTTTCACTGTGGCAGGACTTTCTCATGAAATTTCAATAGCCAGCTTTCTCCTCAGTGTATGAAAATATTTGTTGGTGCCCATCTACTTAAGAAGAAATGATCATCATAATACAACAAGAGAAATCAGAGCTCACACGGAAAGATTTAAGTGTTCTTTTTTCCTATGCACTGTTTGAGAGTGGAACAGTAAAGAAGTAGCTTGAAGGTGGTTCTATTACTCTTCTGTCAGGCACTTAATTGCTAATTGCACAGTTATCATGTAGATGTAGATGTAGATGTATACGTGCATTTGGGTTCTTCCTCCTTGCACCTCCACCTCTGTGCAGATGGAGATTTGTTCTAATCCCTGCTTATCTCAGTTTATCGATATTCTCATTTTCATTTCTCTCAAACATTTCACAACTTCTTTTATTGTTTTCTCTGGTTTCTGTGTCTTTCACTTTGTGTTTTCCTAGTATTGCCTGTTTTGTTGTGCTTCCATTTTTAGTGTGGCCTTTCATATACAAGTTAACGGTCTTCTCCATAACTTGAAATTTATAGAGTTTCCAATCTCAACCATTGATGTTTCATTGCTCATTTACCTTCTGTCTTGACTTCCCATGTCTTCTGAACTATGCATTTCCTAACACTCATGTTTCTTCTTACCGGTTATCTATAGTTCTATAAGAGAATGACTGTCTCAACTTTCTTGTATGTTTAAATTAACTGACACATGTTAAGTAAATATTAAGATGCAAAACAGTTGAAGGATAAATGTCAAAATTTTATCATTCACCAATGAAATAAATATGTATATCCTCTGCACTTACTTTCCTCCTGTTATATTTACACAAATTTCTTAGTTTCCTTATTTTTATGTATATAAGCTTAAGTAACACAATTCAGACATTGAAATAACATACCGTCACTTTTCTGGCAGTGTCGGTAATTTCTGTAATATTTTCTTTAATTTGGGATTCTTCTTCTATGAGTATTCCCCGGATATGTCGGACACCTGCCGAGTTGCGACTCCACAACGGTCTAGTATCAAAAGTTGGTTCCGTGGAAACAGCAGGAGCCATGACACCACCACCCCCCATTTCAACACGTCGGTAGACATCCATAATGTATGGTCTTTCACCAGGATGCCGTGACACAAAATGTGGCTCGAAGTTAGTTTTGGAAGAAGTACGGAATGCACAAAGACTGCACTTGTACTGACTCTTTATGCCATGTGCTGCCAATACATGGTCCAGGACATCTACTCTTGACTGGCACTGGGCATCACAAAGACCACACACCCATAGTGCATGTGGTGGTGAGAACAGTGCATCAGCTGTACCTGGAAAAAATGAAGACGATACACATATTAGTATTTAAAAAATAATTTATAATTAAAAAACAAATAAGAACAATCGGTATATGAAAGGGCAGACTAATGATGACACTTTAATGGCATTCCAAAAAAATTACAAAGAGGAGGAGAAAGTGCTTTTTAACAATGACAGAAAAAATTTTGGTTCTGTTCTGTCAAGTGTTTGATTTTGCCTAACAGTTTTTCTTACATCCCACAATGTAGTACTGTTTCTCTTTGTTACTATTATCTAATGCTTTGCTTTACTCAGTGTCCACCCTTTCCCTTCTCCTCTTTTCTGTGTTGTATCTGTCACTTTCCCAAGTGCACACGCTCTGCTAACAAATCCATCCCATTCCTGCATGTTCCCAAGTAGCATTACACCTTCACCCTTCCCAACCCCGCCATCCCCCCCCCCCCCTTCCCAACCCTATACCTAGTCACTATCCCCACCACTTACACCAGATTGCTAATACTGTCAAATGCAGTTGCTGTCTGCAGTCCAGTCGCAGCGAGCAAACACAGTGGTCATATTTGTACGAGTTGTGTACATCTCAGAAAAAGGACTTTTGATTAAAAGCTTGAATGTGTAGCACTCTTTTCATTGTGCCTTCCTGCGACTTAACATATTTCAGTTATGTAGTTAAACAGCATTCACTTGGAACATGTTTTGAAAGTTTAGTGAATCATATTTTTTTAACTTAGTACTTTAGTCTTATTTTGTCCCACAACAATGCACTGACCACCAATATAAACTTGACATTCACAAAATTTAGTCTCAGGACTAACACTGAATGCAGACAACCTACCAGTAAATGTAGAAAGCATTTTGTAACCGCTTTAACATGCACAATAAATCAGCAAAAAGTCATTCTCAGTCCACAAAAGTGGTACTGAAAATGATACACAAAAAGGGTTTTTCAAACACTTTCACTAGCAAAATAGGAGACATGGTCACCTGTTAAGTTTCTTTTGTCTCCTTAAACACTGAGTATTTCATTTTATGCTATATTGACAGTATCATCTTCTCAGCCATTTCTCTGTCTTACCTTCCCTTTAGATATCAGATACAGAAAACCTTTGATGTCAAAAGGAGGAGGAGGAGATTAGTGTTTAACGTCCCGTCAACAACTAGGTCATTAAAGACGGAGCGCAAGCTCGGGTGAGGGAAGGATGGGGAAGGAAATCGGCCGTGCCTGCATTTGCCTGAAGCGATTTAGGGAAATCACGGAAAACCTAAATCAGGATGGCCGGAGACGGATTGAACCGTCGTCCTCCCGAATGCGAGTCCAGTGTGCTAACCACTGCGCCACCTCGCTCGGATGATGTCAAAAGCTTTGATCTGTGCACAGTAATATTTGTGACAATCATCCATTTGTGATACTTCACAGAAATCATTACTTGCATTAAGATTTTTAATTCCTCCTCACCATCCCCCCCCCCCCCCTCCCGCACGCGCCCGCACACACACACACACACACACACACACACACACACACAATTTTCTAAGTAAAAACAATCAAAAATTATACTACATTGTAATCCCACTTTTATGTTCCCAGAATGCAAGTCTTCCCACTATTTATGACTTTAGTTTTTAAAAGCTGCTTCAAATTTTCTACTTTCACAATATTAGTTTGCACTAACTTCTGCATTATCACAATTAAAATTTCCTGCCATTTACTGTAAGAAGCATGTTCTTGGAGAGAAAACAAAAGAACAGCATAATGATGTTGGTAAGGCATTGCTTTTCAAGCAGTGTTTGCTGTAAGCAGCTCAAATGAATGTCTACTAGGGGTGAAGGGGAGCGTGCAGAAACAGTCCTTCCCCTTGCTCTCTTTGACCCCGCGGCTGCCTCAGTGCTGTTCGACTGACCATCTGAGAAATATTGTCTTACCAGTAGACTTCACTGTCAGCCTTGTTATGGCCTGTTTCACTGTCTGTAATGCATACGCTCCAATTTTCTTTCTTTATATTTTCTAGTTACCTATAACTGTGTTGTTTTGTTTCATAGTTGTGAAGCAAAGACCTTCACTGAGTGACTGGTGAACTATTAATCTGCTTTTACCATGTCTTCAGAGTGCAAGAAGGAACAGACAATTCACAGTGAGGGTAGGGAAGTAATAAGGATCATACAACCGTGTGACTAGACAGCACGGACAGGAAATTTTAAATATATGGTGAGCAAAGTAGTCTGGGAGCTGCCAACATGTTGGCATATCTATAAGAGCTTTCTTTTTTTTTCTTTAAATCGAAAAGAGAAACTTTTTGTTGGTATATCTCCTCTTTGTGATCCTGGTAAAAAAAAAAAGTACAAGATCTAAAGCATACAAATTTCACTATGATGATTTCGACTGGGATGTGATACACAACCTTACAGGACGTTTCTACTTACAGGAGAAGAGTGTGCCTACAGCACCAAAGCTCTTCCAAACAAATGGGAAAAGAATCTTCAACACACTAAGCAGGTTGTTGCATGTGACAAGACTGAAATCGAAAAGATGTGGTACCAACAGAAAAATGTTGACTGAGCACCCAAATATTTAAGCTTGGTGAGCCAAATACTTGAGGAGCCTAAGAACTTTCCATTCCCCAGGCAGGGACTCTGCATTGACACCCTTAACATTTTCATCCTGCTGTTATCAACTAAATGTATGATTACTGTCCACCCAAGATTCATGTAAACAGACACTTTCTCATCAAATAGACTTGTGCTTGTTCACAGTGGTTTCAGGAGCAAATTTAGCACTGGAGCACATATCACACAAATTTTTCCTTTGACTTTTATGTTCCTGCCCATTTTTTTTTTTTTTTTTTGCAGAATCAGTGCCAAAGATAAAGTTTCATGAAACATGCATACAGACTTCTAAGAGAGAGAGAGAGAGAGAGAGAGAGAGAGAGAGAGAGAGAGAGAGAGAGAGAGAGAGAACCTTACCATCACCTATGTTCTAACTGAATACACAGAAAAACTTATGTCATGATGAAAGTGACACAACGTTGACTCAATTACATTACCAATGTTTTAAAGTCGCATGTACTATTTTTCTGTATATTACTTCACAACTTGCAGCCACAATCCTGTTGTGTCCATTCTTCTCAGCCGTCGATAGCACAAACATGATGCAGTTAATTTTCTTGAACCCTGGACTCCCTAGTTCTGAAGTTAAATAAGTTGTTAAGGTCAGAAAAATTTCTGCGATTAGTGCTTTGACTTCTAACACTGCCAATTTTAACAAAACAGTATTTTGTGTAGCGTTATTCATAGTTATGTTACTGAACAACTAAACTCCAGTTTTTGTCAGAACAGTTGGAAAGTTGATGGCAAAGATCAACAAGAACTATGGTAGTGTCTCTTCTGGATAAGATATTAAATAGTTTCAAATATGTGTGGCACCTGTCGCAAAAAAATGTATGAGCTACAAGGAAATTGTTGGCTTTGATTTTCAGGTAGAAATAATGAAGTGGTGTGTACCATATGATTTAGTTCAAAATATGCACTGATTTCAGAGAGAGTTGGGTTAGCTATGAATGAAATGAGCAGCAACAGTATTTAAATACAGTTTTTTTAACTGTCACACACTTTGGTGAGCTGTTGGAATACATCCTGGATTTCCAAGGTGTTGGTTACATTGGGAACAGACAGCACAGCAAAAATTTAACTACATATGGATATTTTACTATGTCCCCACTAAGTAGTGTCATGATGACATTTATGGAACAACCCTTTCATTGGGTCTGCCATCTTATGTAATCAGTCATAACCACTCTTGCCAACTACTATCCCATATTTTGCATATTTCCTTTAAACATTCAATTTTTGCGAACAATGTAGCACGTTTTACAAATCTGACTGAAGTCAGATTTACTTCTTGTCACACAGCATCTGTCTATGTCTTAATTGCTTTCAGACTTCTGCAAATTGTTTTAAACCACAAAACCAGAAGAAAGATTCTGGAATGTTAGGTGAAACAGTATGATCTACCAATGCGTTTATGAAATGGAAGGGTTTCAAACTTAATGTCAGTACAATTAATAAAATTGCTTATTGATTTTTTATATTGTACAAAACTCCACAACACCAGCTGCAAAACCAGGGCATCATCTCGCAAGTGATGACAAATGAGGAAACGGAGGAGTACAAACTTCATTCAAAAAATGCAGGGCCCATCTGCCTCCAGATGGTAGTACCTCGTCATAGGGTCCCTTGCCGGGGTTGAGGTGAAGACCTCAATGGCAACTGTGGTGGACAAGGTGCACTTTGGGACAGCATTGGTGGCGGAAGACCCACTGCATCTGCATTCTAGAAGGGCAAATACTCATACTGATCACACTTGGTCACTGTTTAACAACTGCTTAACTCGTACAGCTGAAGCTCAGCTCGATGTAACAGAGCCATGTATGTGCAGAATTGATACGCAGACATTATTGTGGACATAAAGTAAAACAAAAAGTGCATGAAGACACAAAAATTAGCTTTCAAATAGTTACAAGCTTCTTGGATGATGATAACCTGCACAAATCCATCAATGAGGCGGTGAAACAAGTAGTTGGATATACAAAAAAAAAAATCACCACCAACATTTCTATAACGAGCTATCAACTAAAGAAGGGAACAAAATAATCTACCATCTGGCCAGAGTATGGTGTACAGCAGTTCAGGATATAGAACATTACAGGTGTGTGAAGATAAGAATGGTTGGTGGCTTTAAAGCAAGAGGATTCTGGGACACTGGAGAGAGAGTATTTCAGTGAAATACAAAATACTAAATTCCTCCGTCCACCAACATCAAAGGGGAATGTCATGACTGAGCCAGTTCTATGTATCACAACATATGAAGTCAAAGCTGTCATTTGTAAGATGCAAAATGGAAAAGCCCTAGGATCATACAACTTTCCTGCAGACATAAGCAGGACTGAGGAATTTAATGACAAAGTGATCACATGGTTGGCAGAATTGTTGAACTCCATCATTTATGGAGGCCACATACCCACCAATATTAGTCATCTAGTATCACATATCACTTTTGGAGGCAAGGGTGAATGTACCAACTACTGTCCAATCTGGGTCCTCTCCCACAATATGAAGATAATCGAACACTTGCTTGAGAGAGAGAGAGAGAGAGAGAGAGAGAGAGAGAGAGAGGAGAGAGAGAGAGAGAGAGAGAGAGAGAGAGAGAGAGAAAAAAACCTGAGGAACACAGTCCAATTCTCAACAAACCAGTGTGAGTTTGTGAAGGGGTTTTGCTGCACACCAGCTGACGGAGGAGAAATTTTGTGAGAACAGAAGATAACTAAATCTCGCCTTTCTTGACATGGAGAAGGAATCAGATGAATCGGTGTCCTCTTTGTGATCTCCAGGTTCCAGACGTTTACATAAACCGGGTAAAACTGCTACACAACAACGCCAGCACAATAGTGTGTTAGTCTGCGGAATTGACTGACAGCCTCCCTGTGACAGTTTGAGTGCATCAAGACTCAGTTCTGTGTCCACCGTTCTTTGCTAGCATAATGGATATCATAATGCACAACCTACAGAAACGTGTACCATGAGCAATGCTGTACACTGATAAAGTGATGTTTGATACAGATAACAGGAAGGATCTTGAAACTAATTTCCAAACATGGTATGATTGTTTGCACAGATTTGGCCTCCATACAAACATCCACAAGACTGAGTACCTTGAAACGATCCCGTCACCACAGACTATAAAAATTAACAGAGCCCCTCTCAAAAAGGTTCTTGACTACAGAGTCATGGTTATGTGAATGAGAATGTGCTTCAGGGGCATCACTGGTGTTCTTTGTGACAAGAAGATGCCCATCTGCCTAAAATATTTACCACACAGCAGTGAGGCCTGTTGCATTATATGGTACAGTGTTGGTCCACAACTGGAAGTAGTAAGAGCTCACTGAATGTCATGGAAATGCAGTTACTGAGACCTTCTTGACCATATCAGCAATACAACAATTTGAATAATTAATGGAAAATCTCATATAAAGATTTGAATTTGACAACTAGCTGGAGTGGTTCTCAATGAGAATGGAGATCTAATTGGTATGAACACATTGCATGGACACCACTCACATTCAATCAGCTCAGCCCATCATCTCACTATTGAAGGCCATATACAGCTTGGAACATCTGAATTACAGTGGCAGGACACTGTAAATGCAAGCCTTAGATCAAGAGGCCTACATCTACGGGAAACAGATGGTGTGCACTGATTCAAAATGTAAACACTAGGAAGAAGACTTCTATAATGTCACTAATTTCCCACAATTTATATTCCCCCATATTTACATTCTTTTTTTTTAAAAAAAGGTCCCTTTACAAGTGTAAATAATGGTATTTCATACAATATATAAGAAGTGTGTGTGTGTGTGTGTGTGTGTGTGTGTGTGTGTGTGTGTGTGTGTGTGTGTGTGTGAGAGAGAGAGAGAGAGAGAGAGAGAGAGAGAGAGAGAGAGAGAGAGAGAGAGAAATGGGGTTATACAACAAGGATTCGACAGGAAATTCAGTCAGCATTCTGGGTCACGGGGGCACCACAACAAGGTGAAAGAGAAATACATAATACAGTGTTTTTTCCCTTTTCATTACAATTTCAACTATTTGTCATTTGCTGTTTGCTTTCCCTACAATATTTTCTGATCTTTTCACTTAAGATCCCCTCTACCCACCCCCTATCACTTCAAACCCATTTTCTTACCTCTCCTGCCTTCTAATTTTAACACTTTCCTTCTTTGACATCCATATTTTTTCATAATTTTTTAACTTCTCGGCTCTGGTGTTTAATTTATTATCTGAGATACTTGAGGATCTGTTTTGTTAGTATATTGTCAGGTACTCTGAACAAATGTATAAAATATAATAAACTTATTTTCCTTTCCTTCTTTTTGTTCTATGTTTTGATATATTTCATCACTGCTTAACAATTTTCAGACTTGTGTGCTTCTTACTGAACATAAAATGTTCATCATAATTCTTTCCTCCCAATATTTCTCGTTTATCTGACCTATAAATCAGCACTAAAAAACTCTCTTGCATAGAGGCAGTCTGGTTTCATTAACTGAGTTATAATGTGGTGTCAATGCATTTCTCAAAGTACCATTTTTTTTTATTGAAATTAACCCACTTCCATGAATTTTCTCTCCTAACTAAACTTTCCAACTTTTACATTATTTGATACACCTTAAGTGCTAATCTGTGGACCTAATTTTTGTGGCTCGTAAATAATGAAAATTCATGAATCAAAAAGTGGGTTAGGTGATTTAATTATATTTTTAAGCATTTAATTCATGTTGCAATCCAAGATGAGTGTGAATGTTGCTACAAGACAATCAGAGAGGGAGGGGTATATGTAGCCTGTCGGTTGGAATTCCACTGGGGCAACTGTAGTGGGGAAGCAAATGGAGAAACTCAGCAAGATTAGCCCATGGAAATGTACGCTCTGCAAAAAAGGCAAGAGAATCGATGGGCAGGAGGCAAAAACTTGTACCTTTCAGGCTGTATTAGATTACATGAAATGATCTCTGAACTAGAAAGGTTGAAGGAACTCAGTAAATTAAAAAGTAATGGTTGAAAGGGGAAGAGCTCTTCAGTGTCTTCATCTACATTTGAAATCAGCAATTAATGAGTTTGACTAATTACCTAACGTAGGAAGGGAAGAGCCTTATCCCGCTGTATGTCACAGTAAGGTGCAGCAGACTCCTAGCAAAGCAAATAAGTATTGGTCATTATCAAATGAGAGTAGGAAGAAAAGAAACTGACAGATTAAAACTGCATCCCAAATTTCATATCAGGGCACACTCCAGTGCAGAGTGAAAGTTTCATTCAGGAAGAACAGTGCAAATTTCATTCAGGAAGAAAAGAGTCTTCGTGCTAGGTAGTAGCCATGACAGGGGTGTAGATCAGGTGGTACAGGAGAAATTAGGAACAGAACACCAGGTCACAAGTATTGTAAAGCTAAGTGCAGGCCTTAGCCAGGTGAGAGAAGACTTGGGTAAAGATTTTGACAAAGACGATCAGGTTATCCTAGTATGCGGAGCAGGGAAATTACAGCATTAGGGGTGACCTGAATGAAATACGAACAGAAACTACAAACGTACGTGTGAGTTTTGTGGAGGTCCTACAGCATCCTGACGAGCCCTAAGTTATCAGTACTGTGACCATTTGAGTTGAGGAGGCTGCTGCTTGCTGAAATGGATCTCATATGAGTGCAGTTCCTGTTGCTACAATTGGGAGACATTAATATACTAGACACAGACTACTCTTGAAGCAAAGATAGTTTGGCTGAGCTTGTTGAGAAAAAAAAGAAAAAAAAAGAAAGAAAAAATGACCTGAAGTCATCAGAGGTGTACCTTTTCAGGTTACAATGAGGATTCAGGTACGCAGCTAAGACAGAAAATAACAGAAGAGCCCCACAAAATGGTTAAGAACGCACAGAAAAGTAAGGTTACGTTTTTATTTCCTCAAAATATCAAGAGAGTTGCGTAATAATGCAGAAGAGCTTCTTGTCTGTTTGGAAAATTTAGAGCGCTCTGAAAAGACTGATAAACGTGGGTCTATCGGAGTATCACATAACCACAAAGTTAGAAAAGTTAAGATATAACAGATTAAACTCTAGCATCTTATTCATGCAGAACTAATATGGAAAAAGGATGAGATGTTACCTACATTCAGACAGAACGCAACTTCGAAAACAATGAGACAAGTAATTTTTTAGTGACCAGCACATTCAAGTGTGTGATTCTGAATTAATATTGAAAAATAGTTAATTTTTAATTGTAACTGTACATAGATTCCCACTGGGAAATTTTGAATAGTTGATGAGGAATATGTCGTTCTAACTATGCTATTTGTCAGGCAGCAGCAACTAGTTAATAGTCTATGGTGATTTCCATGTAGCATTTCTATAGGATTCTGATAGGATAAATGATCCTGAGACCTTGTTTGGATCCTACAATTTGATCTCAATATTTAACTCTCCAACATGGTTGGATAAAGACAGTAGGACCCCAACAGATAATGTTTTCTTTGATGAAGCTCAAAGCAAGAAAATAACTCTGCATCCAGTACCAAATGCTTTCTCTGATCATGATGCACAGTTAGTATAAATAAGGTACTGCCATACAGAGTAAATACTACTCAGTGGAAATCAGGAATAGTAATTAATGACACCAGGACAAATGCTTTGAAGGGTAGTTTACAAGAGATGACCTGGTATGAAATTTGTAGAAAACTAAACACTGACATTAAATTTTTTTGAAAATATTTCCACGTACACTAATCAGAAAGGACATTAAACAGCATTGTGAAATACCGTGGACCACTAGAGATGCATCAGTTTACAAGAACAAGTAAAGATCCTACAACTGTTGCACATTACAGGAACTACTTTAAGTTACGAAGAAAAGTTATTAAAAAAAAAAATGAAGAAACATTAAACAGAAATCAGGAACTCTGGCAACAGACTTAAGGCTATATGGAATGGAGTGAAACAAAAAACAGGACATCAGGTAACAGAACAAGATAACATCACTATTAATTAAATGGAAGGGCTGAAAATGAAGGGTCGCAGGTAGCAGATATGTTTAATAATCAATTCGTACATGTAGTAGAAAATATAGGTACAAAAATTTCACAAGAAAAATCACAGCAGTACAATGAAAATACAGTTCTCATAAAATTCAGTCATATGAATGTATCACCAACTTCTCCTTGTGAAATTAAGATAACTGCAGTATATCATCTCACAAAAAAGATTTTATCTGCATCTTATGTTGTTTCCAACAGGGTACGTTAAATATGTTCCCATAATTGAGGGCATGCTGAAAGGTAATGCCTGCAAATTTTTTATTCTGTTCTCAATATTTCCTGGGGTACTACTTGTCAGGCATATTACTCTGTCAATTGTAAGATGGTGGTGAGGAATTAAAAACTCTCATCTGTATATTTAAAAATAAATACATAAAAAAGTGAGCATCCAGCCATATTTAAAAATGAATGTTATTTGACTGTAATATGACTCACCCCACATTGTTAAAATTTATCATGCAAGTGCTCCATGAAACCAACCAACCAATTTATGCCTATTATTAAAATTTAGGTTCTTTTTCTAATTAGTAAAAATTTTATGTTTATTTGTGGGGACTTGAGGATTTCTATTGGCTACCTGCCCCAAGAAGATTTCATTTCTATGTCTATTACATTTTCATACAGTACAGTATCAACAGAAAATACCAGACATTTTACTTTCCATAGAAAAGACACGTCAAGTTGCAGCCAGGCACAATTAAAAGACACTCACATATAGCTTTCGGCTACAACTGTCATCAGTCCAGCATCTTGGGCTGGAATGCAACATCACGTGGGATGCAAGTAACAATCTGGAGGAGGTGGGGAAGGGGAAGGGGAAGGGAAAGGGATAGTAGTGTATGGGTGTGGAGAGAGACAGACACTGTCTGGTGGATTGTGCAGTGACTCGACTGCCAGCAGGCGCAGCATCAGGGTATTGTGGAGCAGGGAAGTGGGGGAAAGAAACAAGAAAGGAGAAGAGCAGGGAAAGACTGACGGATATGCAGGAAAAGACTGGCTGCAAATAATCAGGGTGAATGATGGGAATAGGGAGGAGATGATAGGACAGTCGAGGTGGAAACTGTTGGGTGGAGGATGTGAGGGGCATACATTACTGTAGGTTCAGGGTGGGATAACTATGGGAGCAGAGAATGTGTTGTAAAGGTTAACTCCCATTTCACAGTTCAGAAAAGCTGGTGGTTGAGCCAAGGATCCAGATGGCTAGGGTAGTGAAGCAGCTATCGAAACCAAGTGTGTTATGTTCCGCTGCATGTTTTCCCACATTGCCCTTGACCACAGTTTGGCTTTGGCCATTCATTCTGGTGGGCAGTTGGTTGGTAGTTATACCAATAAAAAAAAGCTGTGCAATGACTACAACAGAGCTGGTAAATGGCATGGCTGCTTTCACAGGTGGCCTGTCCCATGATGGGGTAGGACAAACCTGTGACATGACTGGACTAAGAAGTGCTGCGTGGATGGACTGGGCAGGTTTTGCACATGGGTATTCCACAGGTATAAGATCATTGCAGCAATGGGTAGGGATTGGGAGTGGCATAGGGGATGGACTATGATGTTGTCGAGGTTGGGTGGGCGACCAAACACCACTTGAGGAGGGGTGGGGAGTATATTAGGTAGGATGTCTCATTTCAGGGCAAGATTATAGGTAATAAATGCACTGGCAAAAGATGTAGTTCAGCTGTTCCAGTCCAGGGTGGCACTGGGTGATGAAGGTGATGCTTCTTTGTGACTGATTTTTGAAGATGGTGGGAGGGGAAATGGCACAGGAGATCTGATTGCAGACTAGGTTGGGAGGATAGTGCCTGTCTGTGAAGGCCTTGGTGAGACCCACAGCGTACTGAACAAGGAGTTTTTGTCACTGCAGATATGCTGCCCGGGTATCCAGAGTACATGGCAGTGATCTTTTGGCATGAAAGGGATGACAGCTGTCTAAATTCAGGTACTGTTGGTGGTTGGTGGGTTTAATGTGGACATAGTGCGGATGGAACCATCCGAATGGAGGAGGTCAGCATGAGGAGGACCATGTGAAACAGATTGGAGAGAGGGTGTTGAACTTGTCATGGAATGCAGATAGGGTGTCTTGGCCCTGTGACCAGATCATGAAAACATCATCAATGAACCTGAAGCAGACTAGGTATTTGGTGTTTTCAGAGGCTAGGAAGGTCTCCTCTAGATAGCCATAAAAAGGTTGGCATAGGAGGGTGCCATACAGGTCTCCATGGCTGTGCCACAGATTTGTTTATATATCTTCCCTTCAAATGAGAAGTACTTGTGGGTTAGGATAAGGTTAGTAAGGTGCATGAGGAATGAAGTAGTGTGTCTTGAGTCTGCAGCACACTAGGAAAGGTAGTGTTCAAGAGCAGTAAGATCATGGGCATGAGGGATGTTGGTGTAAAGAGGGGTGGCATCAATATGATAAGTAGGGATTCAGGAGGTACAGGGGTGGGGATGGTGGAGGGTCAGTGAAGGAAGTGGTTGATGTGTTTGATATGGGAGGCTAGATTACAGGCAATTGGAGGCATTGGTCACTCAGTGCCGAAATTCTTTCAGTGGGGACACAATAACTAGCCACAATGGGACATCCAGGATTGTTGGGTTTGTGGATTTTTGGGAGCATGTAGAAGGTGGGGTGCTGGGTGTCATAGGGGTGACGAGAGGAACAGATTCAGTGGACATGTTCCAGGAACGGCCTAAGGTTTTAAGCAGGGATTGGAGTTTGTGTATGACTTCTGGGATGGGATCACTCTGACAGAGTTTATAGGTGGAGGAGTCCGATAATTGGCAGAGACCTTCTGCCAGGTAGTCACAGTAATTTGTAACAGTGGTGAAACCTTTGTCTGAAGGTAGGATGATTACGTCAGGATATGTTCTGAGGTTGAGGGTGGCTGTTCCTTCTTCTACTGAAACGTTGGTGTTCTGAGGAAGAGGCCTGGGGAGTGATGGAGGCTAAGTTGGCTAAGTTGGAGGTAAGGAATTCCTGGAAGGTGACCAGCAGGTGGTTACGTAGGGGGTGAGGGGGGGGGGGGGAGGAGGTTATGGTTGGATCGTGGTATGAACTGTAAGAGGCATGGTTCAATGTAGGAAGCAGGGTGGGAGGGATTGGTGGCAAAGAAGTGCTCCCATGGCAGCGATTGAGAGGAGGAAATAGGTCTTTGACAAATCCAGCATGGTTAAATTTGGATGTAGGGCTAACTGTGAGCCCTTTGGATAGGACTGAAGCTTCTGTGGAGCTGAGGGTTTTGGTGGAAAGGTTAACAACCATGTCAGGGGAATATTTTAGTTCTGGATTTCATGGAGGGTTGGTAGGGAGTTTTGGGGGATGCAGCAAGCTGAAAAGATCAGTTAGGCAGGGATTACCTGCTATTAGGGGTGGACAAGAAGGATGACTGTGGGTACGATAGGAGTTAGATAGTGGTGCCCTGAGGTGGCAGTGGGAAATCATCCACAGAGGTGGTGTCTGGAATGCCCCTCCAGGTGCTACAGTGACAAAAACTCCTTTGCTCAGTATGCTGATGGTCTTCCAAAGGCCTTCACAGGCAGGCACTACCCACAAACTTAGTCTGCAAACAGACCTCCCATGCCATTTCCCATCACACCCCATTCCACCCACCACCCCCAAAGACTAGCTACAAAGGAGTGTCCCCTTTGCCACCCAGTACCACCCCAGACTGTTACAACCGAACCCTATCCTCTGCCAGGGGTCCTGAAGTGTGGGGCATCCTACCCGAGACACTCCCACCTCTCCTAAAGTGGTGTTGTCACCCACCCACCCTCCACAACATCTTAGTCCATTCCTATGCCACTCCCAATCCCAACCCCTTGCTACAATGATCTTATAACTGTGGAAGACCCAGGTGCAAAACCTGACCAATCCACCCACCCAGCTGTTCCTATTCCAGTGTGTCACAGGTTTACCCTACCTCCCCAGGTGCCAGTGTGAAAGCAACCATGTTATTTATCAGCTCTGCTGCAATCATTGCACATATTTTTATACTGGTATGACTACCAACCAACTGTCCACCAGAATGATTGTACACAGGGTGGTCTACTTTGCTCTTGAGCACAGTTTGGCGGTGGCCAATGTGCAGCTGAACATAACACACTTTATTACAATGGCTGCTTCACTATCTGAGCCATCTGGATCCTTCCCTCAACCACCAGCTTTTCTTAACTGTGAGATGGGTGTTACCCTTACAACACATTCTCTGCTCCCATAGTTATGCCAGCCTGAACCTATAGTAATGTACAGCCTTCACATCCTCCACCCAATAGTTTCCACCCCGTCTGTGCTATCATCTCCTCCCTATCCTCATCTACCACCCTGTTTATTTGCAGCCTTCTGCCAACAGATCCACTGACTTTACACCTGTTGGCAGTCTAGTCACTGCACACCATCAGACAGCGTTCGTCTCTCCCCCCACCCATACACTACTATCCCTTCCCATTCCCCTTCCCCTTCATCTTCACCTTCTTCTCTACCCCCTCCAGATCGCTGCTTGCATCCCTCATGATTGCATTAAGGATGGGATGCTGGAGTTGCAGTCATGTGCGCTTGACATATGCTTGCTTTGTTTGTGTGTGTGTGTGTGTGTGTGTGTGTGTGTGTGTGTGTGTGTGTGTGTGTGTGTGTGTGTGTGTGTGTGTGTGTTTACTGACGAAGGCTGTGGTGGAAAGCTGTATGTGAGCATCTTAATTAGGCCTGTTTGCAGCTCGACTTGTCTTCTGTACCATAAGCCGCAATCTGTCTTTTCCTTTTGATACACATTTTACTTTGATACATTAATTTCTTCTACCCAGCTTTAGTCTCATTACTGGTATTCTTGTAACTTTGATTACAAAGTCTATTTATTTTCCACAATAATCAATTTTTGAAAACAATGTAATTGGAACGATACAAAATCCACTCACCAAGCGGCAGCAGGAGAACACACATATAAAAGGAATTACGTATGCAAACTTTCTGAGCAAGTGGCTCCTTCTTCTGGCAGAAGAGTTGAAGGGAAACAAAGAGGAGTGAAGGAGAAGACTGGTGAGGTTTAGCAAAAGGGATTAAGTTCGGAAAAGTCACCCAGAACACCAGGTGACGGGTTTCTTTGTCAAAAATTGTCTAAATATTTCACAGATTAGTTCTACCAGTTTAGATGACTAAATTCTTGGGTTTCTTATTTATGGCTTCTCATCAAAAGAGTCAATTATCGCTTTGAAACCAACACATATTTTTAATTCAGTAAACTACAGTGAATTTTAGACTTCAATTTTAATATTTATCCTATGCAGGATCTGTCTTTCTTGCAAACATTTTGATATTCATTTAATTGGATGTTCACGGAGTTTTTTTCAGATGTATTCAGCAGATTTTTTTAGAAGTATTCAATAGGGTGCTGGTAAGGAAGATATTCCTATGTAATTATCGATTCTTTTCTTTATACTTTGTTAGCAATCACCTTTATTTATTTTTCAATCCTTGAACTATCACTTAGTTTATCAACAACTGAATTAAAACACCTGTGAAGTTTTAAGATTCCATTCAAGAAACCATGATTCTTCATCTACGGAATGGAGGGTAAGATCAGCAGAAAGTCCTACCATAAAAAGAAATTTGTTCAAAGTTTTGATTGTTTCAAATCTGAGGATAAATTGAAATTTTGGTGGACCTTTGTCCATATCATGAGGACCACAAAACATCTCCCAATAGCTTTTGCACAGCTTATTCGTTACAAAATTTTCAAATCTGCATTGTACTGGTTAGCAACTGTGCATTTTTCTACAGAGTAACTACATGAATTCACAATAATAAACTTGTGCTACACATGTTCCTTATGGAACTCCTATCTATCATGACAATCAATTCGTGATTGTTAGTGAAGATGAACACTTGTTTGATTTTTGCCCATTTTTGTCACAGGGAAAGTGTGCCTCTAAGTAGTGGGACTGTGGTTTTAACTCTGGCTTAAAGTCTAGCACACAATTCAACAACTGAAAGAATATGTTGCAAGAATGCTTCAAATTACAAGTTCTGTGAGGCTGCAAGTCCAGACATTTCTGTTTCTCTTCAGCAGTCAAAAAAATGAGTTTCCATTCTGTACAAACTTTTCCCTTAGTTTAAACAATTTTTCAGAATTTTGGATACTGGATTGGTGGTATCCCAGTGACTTTTCAAATTTCATCGGTTGCCACACTACAATCTTCTTCAAGGTTGTCTGTCATAAGTTTTAAACTCTATTAATACATTGACATTTTCAGCCTTCCGCATCGTAAATGTACAACCACCATGCAAATAATAATAAGAAACAGATACAGTGCATGGTTTATTCACTGATAACATAATTTAAAAGCACTGTGAGTGCCTGCCAGATTTTTACTACAAAAATTCAATTTTAATGCACAACTTTCAATCTTTAGCAATTCTTTAGCGTATGCAAACTGTACAAGTTCCACTACAAGCTCACATTACTTACAAACAGGGGACATTACACATGAAAAGAATCCACTGCTTCTTCCTCCAGCCTTCAACTGCCCCATAGTTAATTTTCACTACTGTTGTGCCATCCATGCGCTCTGTTGCAAATGTGTGGGTTCATTTACAAAATATCCCTTGTAGAGAGTGACAAAAAGCTAATCCTAATAATTTGGCGAACTGGATCACATGGTATATATCAAAGGCTACCAAATCTTACACCTTACGCATGTGTCTAGCAACATACCAATGTTGCCCCTACCTCCCTCTTCTGGTAGGTTTACATTTTTTTGTCTTTTTCTTTGGTTGTAGTTTTATGCCATCCCAAGTAAACGAAAAAGCAATTTTTCAAATAACTTCAAGTATGGAAACAAGTGACTGGATAATTAACCACTGTCCATGAGGAATTAACAGTAATACTCACCCGTAGTTGTTGATTCTGTTGAGGCTTGGGCGGCCTCACTCTCTCTTATCACAACAACAAAAGCTCTCTTTTCTGGGTGCCGGTCAACAAGGTGTCTCTCTACTATATGTCGCTGGAAGTGAAAGTATGGACAGTGAGCACAACCATAAAGGCGGTCGCCATGCATACGTAAATGAGCACCCAGCCTTTCAAGAGGAACTTCAGGCGCAGAAGGCGGACAATGAGGACAGCGATAGACTACTTCATCCAGGTGTAATGCACGGAGGTGATGCCGCAACATTGCCTCGCTACAGGTAAGATAGCTGCAACCTGCTGCACTACAAACATATCTTCTGTGCTCTTCCACATATTGTGGTACAACATATTGTTGCTGTTGCAACTGTCCCTCTTCATTAGCTGCACCTACAAACAAGTCAATCCATTACATCACACACTGCTGGCATTTCAACTAAATTATATTTTTATTGTTTAACTTGCACCTCTACTGATACAAGGAGATTGTAAAAATTATTCCAATTATTTCCTAGTTGTCCCTTACTCCTCGCAAATTGTTTAAATGTGCTTCATAGATACAATATACATTTCTCCACAGCTAATAAATACTACAGATATTTGAAAACCAAAGAATAATTATTTTCCTTCTTTCCAAGACAGTTTCACAACTCTTATCAGAACTGTTTAACCCACACCCAGATCTTAAACAACTAGTATCTTGTAAAAAAATTTAGTAAGGAAAATATCACCAATAAGATTTTATATTCACACTGCTCTTCAGACAATTATCCATGTTGTAACGACAATGGCTGAAGTGAAGAAAATAAAACCTACCAGCAATCACTGCAGTGCCAGAACTGCTACTGGTCCCTGAAGTGGTTGGCTTTGGAACACCAATATTAGAACTGGCAGCCAGATTAGTCATTTTGTCAAACATTTTTTCATTCCGTTCGAGGCATGGAACAGGATTTACAACCTCCACTGTGGGAATGTCTGCAGGGTCAACATCTGGATCCAAATGCAGGCCTAAATGTCGCTTCATGTTGCTACGCACTTTTGTTTTGAAAGAGCAAACTGAACACTCTATAGGATCTTTCAGAATTGCACTCATTGGCAGTAGATGTATCTCCTCTGGTCGGTAAATGGTTTTGACCACACGGCCAGTTGGGTTACGTTTTGGTCTTCCTTTTCCCTGAAAAGCAAGACTTCAATATTTATTTTGCATTTTAGTCTAAAGTATTTGCCAGAAGTCCTTTTGAACTATTTGTCTGGCAAATGTATGACATGTTTAGTAACTGTTATGTAAGCATACTTAGATTTCAGAGAAAACTACTACATATTTCTTAAAATTGTGAGAAACAACAACATCAACTCTTAGAGCAACACACAATTTAAGACAAAAGCAAATTTTACAAATAAAGGAAAATCAAATACAAGAATGTTACATTCTGAGTACCCTCGGTTTGGATACTGCATGTTTGACTATTAATCCACATTCCCTGGGTTCCCATTTTCATCTTTGCCATGCAAATATTCTTAATAAAAATAATCTGCTACAGCAGCCGAATCTATCTAGTACAAGAAGTAACCCCCCCCCCCCCCCCCCCCTCCTGCTAATGGCTTTGTCAAAAACGGGGTTGAGGATAGAGTACAGGGTCGGTTATTATCTTACCCTTTGGGTGGCAAAGCTCTCCTAGGCAGAAGAAACAGTAAACAACCAACAGTTTGAGGATGCAGCAGGCAATTGAAACCATTACTTTACACATAGGAAATGAAGCCTCTAACTAAAAAAGTTTGATGACGATTTTTCCAGTGGTAAAATATTCTATTTTGGTCTCCTAATTCGATCTTTGGGAGGTGACTACCACATGGAAAGGTGAACACAAGAAAATTATTGAAAAGTGAACAAACAAATAACATTCTACAAGTCGGAGCATGGAATGGAAGAAGTCTGAGTGAAATAAGGGAACTGGACAATCCTTAAAAAAAAAAAAAAAAAAAATTACATAGCATAAAATCAGCCACTTTATGGATGTGGAAAGAGCATAAAACATGTCTTGCCAGAGGAATACAGAGTAAGTTTGGAATAATATGAACACCTTCCAAAAGATAACAACAACAGATAACTGTGATAACTCACACACAATCAGCTTTACAGTTCATGCATCTGAGATGTTATTCAGAATAACATGTACAAGAAGAATTGGAATAGTAGGGAATGAGGATCTGTCGGATGACAAAGAGACTTGGTTTTAGAAAAGATGAGGCACTCCTGTTGCACTTGATACTGGAGGCAAGATTTAAGAAATATCACAACACTTTCATGGAATTTGACAACCAATAAAAAACATTAAACAACACAAAATTAAGCAAGATGTAAGAGTTCCTTAGAAAGAAAGAAAGAAAGAAAGAAAGAAAGAAAGAAAGAAAGAAAGAAAGAAGAAGATGATGATGATGATGATACCAGCTATTGAGAAAGACAAGTAATATCGCTGGTAGGCAATGAAAGCCTCTTAATTCTATTTTATTAAATTCTTCCGGAAAAGCAAAAACACTTGCTTAAAAAATAATATAAAGTAATACAGATACAGCTGCAACCTGTGGAACGTTTAGGTATTGACAGATAAGAGAAATCCATGAACGTTCAATTCTCTCTTTGATAATGCAGTTACCAGTTCCTGGAATTATGAGGTTTCATAGACAGATGGAGTTACAAGGTTTTCATTGCCTACCATCGAATACAAATGTACAAGAACCATGAGACAGCTACAAGAATGGAAGAAAAAGAACAAAGTGTTCGGATTCAATCTGTATTCCTAAGAATCAGCGAGATTTAAGTTCAGGGAGAAAGGAACAACAATAAAATCATCTGATGGCACACCTATCCTCTGTAAAAGTGAGGAATATTTACAGTCCGTTGACTGGAATGGACAATCTACTAAGCACAGAATATGGATTGACAGTAAATTAAACAAACACTAAAATATTGAGCAGCAGCAGAAATGAGATTGGCAAAAAACTTAACATCAAAATTAAGGATCGTACAGCAGACTGAGTGAAGACATTCTAATAAAGTAGTCAGTCTTGATCACATAATATTTATTCACAGTAATCCCACAAAGTGTCTCCTCTGGTGATCTGTGGAGATGACAAGCGGAACCAAACATATGCCAGCAGCCACGTTCCTCAACTGTTCAATGGTCAATGAATATGTCTTCTAGCATATGTTTGACTCCACTCACCATCTCCACAGATTGCTCCAGGGGC
The DNA here is from genome assembly GCF_023897955.1 of Schistocerca gregaria. Classification (NCBI taxonomy): domain Eukaryota; kingdom Metazoa; phylum Arthropoda; class Insecta; order Orthoptera; family Acrididae; genus Schistocerca; species Schistocerca gregaria. Next base: position 435,424,374 of record NC_064927.1, read on the forward strand.
CACTCAATGGTCTAAAGATGCAATCATGTTATCAGAAATCAATAAGGAAATCTGCAACCCTAGAGGAAAAATAATGCACAACAGGCAATGCAAGGTAGATATAAGAAGCAGGCTGGTACATGCAAAGAGGGCATTCCTTGCAAAAATGTGTATGCTCAACATCAAATGTAGGTGTTAATCAAAATTATGTATTTCTGAGAATGCCATGTCTGAAGTACAGTAGTGTATGGAAGTGAATCTTAGGCTGTGGGAAAGAGAATTGAAGTATTTGAAATGTGATGTTACAGAAGGATGCTGAAAATTACATGTATTGACAAGAAGTGAAAGTGTTCTATATAGAACAGGCAAAGAAAGGAATACATGGAAAAAGTATTCTGTCCACAGAATAGAAAAAATAATAATTATAAGAAAGATGCGAGATGCCTTTAATAGGTTCCACAACGAAACATTGTCTCGAAATTTGGTATGAAATCCGAAGAAATTCTGGTCGTATATAAAGTACACAAGCGGCAAGACGCAGTCAATACCTTCGCTGCGCAGTGCCGATGGTACTTTTACCGACTGTGCCGTTAAAGCGGAGTTATTGAATGCAGTTTTCCGAAATTCCTTCACCAGGGAAGACGAATGGAATATTCCAGAATTTGAAACACGAACATCTGCTAGCATGAGTTTCTTAGAAGTAGATACCTTAGGGGTCATCCGAAGACCAGTATCAGTTGCAAAGCGATTTAGAAAAGATTGCCGTATGGTGTGTCAGGTGGCAGTTGACGCTAAATAACGAAAAGTGTGAGATGATCCACATGAGTTCCAAAAGAAATCCGTTGGAATTCGATTACTCGATAAATACTACAATTCTCAAGGCTGTCAATACAACTAAGTACCTGGGTGTTAAAATTACGAACAACTTCAGTTGGAAGGCCCACATAGATAATATTGTGGGGAAGGCGAGTCAAAGGTTGCGTTTCATTGGCATGACACTTAGAAGATGCAACAAGTCCACTAAAGAGAAAAGCTTACACTACACTCGTTCGTCCTCTGTTAGAATATTGCTGCGCAGTGTGGGATCCTTACCAGGTGGGATTGACGGAGGACATCGAAAGGGTGCAAAAAAGGGCAGCTCGTTTTGTATTATCACATAATAGGGGAGAGAGTGTGGCAGATATGATACACGAGTTGGGATTGAAGTCATTACAGCAAAAACATTTTTCGTCGCGGCGAGACCTTTTTACGAAATTTCAGTCACCAACTTTCACTTCCGAATGCGAAAATATTTTGTTGAGCCCAACCTACATAGGTAGGAATGATCGTCAAAATAAAATAAGAGAAATCAGAGCTCGAACAGAAAGGTTTAGGTGTTCGTTTTTCCCGCGCGCCGTTCGGGAGTGGAATAGTAGAGAGATAGTATGATTGTGGTTCGATGAACCCTCTGCCAAGCACTTAAATGTGAATTGCAGAGTAGTCACGTAGATGTAGATGTAGATAACAGGATGTGTTAAAAATGTCAGACAATAGCTCCCATGGTATTAGAGGGAGCAATAGAGAGCAACAGTTACAGGGTAGACAGACTGGAATACATACAACCAATAATTGAGAATAAAATTGGATGTGCATGCTACTATGAAATGTGAAGACTCACAGGAGAGGAAATCATGAAAGGCCATATTGGATGACTCAGAAGACTGGCTGGGGAGAGGGAGAGGTTGGGTGGGGAGGGGGATTTAGGTGTAATGACCCCTCTCCCCCTCCACCTTTTTATATTTGTCTACTTCTCCCAAATCCCAACTCTCTTGTGTCAACATAAAGCTGAAACTTGGTTCAACTTATGGACTTTCTTTGTATGCTGTATTTTGTTAAGACACGACTACCTTTGTTAATTTTACCCTTTACATAAACTAATATAATGCAACTCTTTCTCCAATTTGATATGAGTATGTGCTTTGGTACTTAACAATGTAGGTCACTCTACAATGGGATTAATATGAAGAGCAGCTGAGTAAATCACGTTGTTAACAATGCCATAAGCACCAAGTGACATGGAGGTGTCAGCATTTCTGTAACTGGGTGAAAGCTTTTTTCTGTTTATAATTTACTGTGTAACTATTTTTGTATCACATAACTGTGCTTCTACATGAAGAAGAAAATTGTTAGATCATCTTGACTTTTACATGGCTTTAACACTGAAGATACAACAGAAAATCTGTGTTATAGAATTGGAAAAAGGCGCTTGACATATTGAAAAGCAGCCAGTAAAACTATGCCAACAGACTACCCAACAGACCAAAAGACACTGAGCATGGTAGAATTAAGTTTTAATTCCACACAGGGTGAAATTTGTGTGTCACCTTATTAATCTGGTTCAGTTACAAAGAATATAGAATTGAGTAGTGTCTAGATCATGGTACCGGCCCTCTGGGGTATCCAGGGTGGAAAGGAAACTCTATCCCTCAGTAAAAACCAATTCGAACCTCCCACATTGTCACTGGGTATAGCCATGACTGACTCCCAAATAGACTCACTGCACACAAACAATTCACAAAATTTTGTTCTATTGATTGGCAAGCTTCAATACGAATTGCCAGAGATTTTGTCAAGCAATTGTATGTTAAGTTGTGGCTCACCATATTTAATATCTAGGATTTGTCTTTAAAGCTCATGTTTAAGAGCATTTCCAAGATCTTTACATATAATAAAACCCTTATCCAATACATTTTAGTCATGGCAGGATACATACAGTTCTTCCAGCAGATGTTCACTGTACACTTCCCAGGGCCTGTGGTGGAGGCAACTAAAGTATAAAGCTTTGAGTGCCCTAATCTTCAGCTCTTTCAGGTGTGGAAATAAAGTTCACTTTAATAGAAGCCTCATGTGTCAAAATTAAGACGAACTGTCTTCTGTGTATCATAAATCTAAAATCAGTTGTTGCTGTCAACTCTATACCTTATGACCAGCTGTAAGTGACAAATCATTTTCATTGTTCTAATGATGTTGGAGGACGAACAAATGATTGCAAAATCATTCACAAATAAAAAGCGTCATCTGTAACACTTTACCATGAGAGTATGCTACTGACTGAAATAGCAAAGACAGTTACTTACAACTGAGCTTTTGAGTGACAGCCATTCTATTACATGAAACAACCTGGCAGGATATCAGTGGTGTGTCAGCCAAAAATAAATAAGCATAGAAAGGAAAAATAACATAAAAATTAGGAAATGGTCACAAAGGTATCCCTTGTGAAGCTGTTTCAGACTGAAGTAACTTGAGATAATTCTTTTTTTTTCTCAATACAAAAACTATTCCTACCCAATCCTGTATACAAGGAAGCCTGTTGTATAGATGCTTCAAACAGGGTGAGGTAAAAGAGTGAAATCTCCCAAACAAAAACTGAAGGACCTAAATGGATTATAGACTGAAGAGAAGTCACAAGTTGCTCTCATGGTTCTGCCTAGTTCCTAACACACCTCTAAGTGTACTTTTACTCAAATCACCTTAAGAATTTAAGGAGGATAGTTACTGATCTATTATTATCAAAGCAACACAATAAAATGACATTCTTTGTCTAATTTCTTTATCTGTCTCCTGAATGATTATGTAACCTGTGTAGTATCTTTTAATAGTGATCAAAGTTGAAATTTTGAAGCAAACTTGTGGTTTTCTAGCTAGTACAACTTTGTTAGTACACTTGCTGTCACCTTCCCATGTCATTGGAGGGGGGGGGGGGGGGGGGGGGCAAACTGACCTTCCGTTCAAGTTTAACTGTCACTGAAAATGAATGGATAATGTACGCAGCCATGGTCTATTATTGCTCCTCTTTCTGTTATTTACAATACCTTCTTCTTCTTCTTCTTCTTCTTCTTCTTCTGCTGCTGCTGCTTTTACAGCCTCACTGGAGCACTTCAGTCAATCATTTTCTGGTCACCTTCAGTAATTATTCTTTTCGAATTACCTAGTACTTTTTCATCCACTGTTCTGAGGTTTTCTGTTATTGCTACAGAAATACCCTTTTTATTGTAGGTCGTGTCTCTCTTTTTGGTTGACATATTATTTTTTATGTTTTTCAGTGTCTTTAAATTTTCTGTTTTGCAAATTGTTTAGGGTTAATTCTAGTTCTTCCATATCTTCCCTGATTTCCTATATCCATCTTGCCTGTTGCATCAGGTTCTAAAGTTTCTCTATAATTTTTCTTGGTCATCTGGTTTCTGGTGTCCTCAATAATGTAGGTGGGGGTAATGTCCTATAGTACCTGTAATGGGCTCCAGTTTGCTAAAGTACCACTTCATTTGGCACTAACCACCGTTGTACATCTCTTTGATGTTTCTTATTTATGTTTGTTTTAGTTATTCTTCTCTCTACTTTTAGGATTTGGCCCATTATGTTTCTCTAAGTGAATTTGAAAAGTTTCATTTTGGTATGTCACCTCTCGTTGAACCATCAACTTACACTGTTTTGATTTCGTTTTGATCGAGAGACTTTTTTATTGTATGTAGACCATGTTAATTTTTGAGCTTTATTAATTTTATTAGTTCTTCTTGCTATACACGTTTCACATCCAAGTTGTGTGTTAAAATTTCTCCCAGGTATTTAAACTGTTCCAATGCTTTTAATTTCCTGTTATTTACTGCTATGTGGTTGATTACTAGATGATCTGCTACTGTTATCTCAGTCTTTTTGAATAATCATCTGGAGCCCTATTTTTTGTGCTATATTTTGTAGGCCTGTTATTTGATTTCTAGCTTCTTGAACGTTATTTTGCTAGTAATGCTAAGTGATCTCTGAATTACAAACAATTTAAGTTTATTTGATCTTCCTAGGTTTCAATTCTTACATTTTTAGGATTTTCCTTGTACCATTCCCTCATCATGTACTCCACACCACAGTTGAAAAGTAATGGCAATAAACCATCTCCCTGTCTTATCCTGTTTCAATCATAAACAGATCAGGTATTTCTCCTCTGAACCTTACTTTAGATTTGGTGTTTGTGAAGTGTTAATTTTATAATTTTCATTAATTTGGAATGGAGCCTGAAATTCCTTAGTATCTTCATCTTTGAAGATGTGTGTACACAACTATAAGCTTTCTCGAAGTCTGCAATGGTAATGACTTCTTCTTCTTCTTCTTCTTCTTCTTCTTCTTCTTCTTTAGCAGCCCATTACCAAATTGAAAGTGATTACCAGTTGTGGGCAGCTTCTACATGGCCTAAAGCTTCCTTGGTATTCTTCTAAAATTTTTATCTTCACATACATAGTGAAAGCCCAAATCCAGATAACGTGGCTGCCAGAATAACTGATACATTATTGAATGGGTTAGGGATTAGCACAACACATTCCACCTAACCTTAGTTCCCCAAGTTGATGTTTTTAAAAGTGAGATGAATCAATGGAACTCTCACTTGAAGCTACAAAAAACTGAAGTCAGTCAGTGATCAGAAACTCTGAGAAAGCCTTATTCAACTGGATGGGGGACATGCCATAGAGCTTTTCCACTTTGTGTACCATTTCAGCAGCCATTTGCTTCATTTGTGGGCAGGAAAATTTATAGGTGACAGTTTTTCCTAAAGGTTTCTACCATTCTCACCCATTCTCACAATCTAAGTGATTTGGCCACCAACCCCACAGCAACGTTCCAATATCGCACTAACCACTACTGCCTGCTGGGACATATCCAGTAATAAGAGAGACAATGTGCTGACAAGTCCACTGTTTTGAAACCCACCTAACATCACCAGAGCACCGTGAGCTGACTGCCATTCAGTACTACAGATAAACACACAGGTGAAAGATGTAATTGCCCTGAAAATTTTTCGTTAAAAGTAAAACAAAGGAAATAATTTATTTACAGTACTAAGCAACAAAATCATCTTTAGAAGGCATTCCTAAGTATCGTGGTAGTAAATTAAAGTAAAACTATTAGTTATTTTCCAAAAACAACTGAATATTACCTTTGGACAGACTACAAACATATCCGTCTCATGGTTATTGAGAAAACGGTCAACTGGTACTGTTTCTGTACAGGACACTTTATGCTGATGTTTGAGGTGCTTGGCAACAGCTGTTGGAGCCGTAGCACGGTATGTACACAGAGCACACGAGTATCGTGGTACACCATGGGTTCTTAGATGGTCGACCAATGTGTTGAAAGCTTTGAAAGGGCGAGAGCAATGGGGACACCTGAGAACACCTTCACGTGACAAATCACACACACATAAATGCTCCCGTAACTGAGATGCTGTTGCTGCCCGGTATTCACAGCGTGCATTGCCACACAAATACAAGTCCTCTCCTGTAAGACCCGAGGCCACAAACTGTTTCCGCTGGTCTCCTTGTATTACACTGTCCTCTGTTATGGCACATCCCTCAGAGGCCTGGATTGTTTGTGGTTTATCTGCACCATAGGTAGTGTTCACAGACTCTGCGCAAGAATTTGTTTCAGACTCAGAATCAATGTTAGATCCACTCTCTGCATTCTGAATGGAAATTTTAGTAGTAAATTTGTTTGGTGTGGACCCAAGAAATGCTTCACAGTTTGTGTGTTCTTGTGCAAGTTCACTTTCTTTTGCTGTAGTATCTGGGCATGACTTTGTCAATAAGATTACTGAATCAGATGAATTTTGGCTGTCTGTTTCTTTTATTAATTCATTCACAGAGTTCTTCAACTTATTAACTGGAGATTCTTTTCCTGTGTGTGACTTTCTATGTTTACAGCTACCTTTGCAAGCCACATGACTACATTGTTTACCCTTCGTAGCAAGCTGATAATAAAGTACCTGAACATCATCATCCTCATCCACACCATCATCATGATCATCATCATGATCATCATCATCGTCATCATTATTCTCCACAGCTTGTTCCTTACAAGAAGAACTGTCGGAAACCTCTCCTTTTATATTTGCTTCTTGCAATGCAGATGAGTCTTTTGGTAATGGCACAGGGGCAATTCCTCGAATGTCAGCAACTTCACTCTCTTGAGCTGCTTCTGTTTCTTGATTTTCTACAATTTCAAATGAAGCATTCTGTACAGCATCAATTATCTCATTTTCAGTCATTTGACTGAATAAAACCCGTGGAGCTTGATTTGTACCAACATCATCTTCCTGGGAATTCGTTTCAGACTGAATGCTTGTCACCACTCCTCCAGCAACAGGAGCTGACTCTGAAGGTCTGCTTATAACATCACCCGATACAGACTGGTCCAAATTCACTATCTTTAGCCGGTTAACATCACCACCAAGTGCAGATTGCTGCAACAAAGTACAATGAATAAATGTAACAGATGTTGTGCTCGACAAATCATCAAAACATTCCTTTGTTAAATTCAATGGACTTACAGTAAAAATTAATATTAGGAACCACACTCCATAGTTCATCAACACGTGAATACACAGTAACTCAATAACAATTTCATTCAGTAAAAGAGACTTTTTAGCGTAGCACATTACTCAACTGACAAAGGCAACTTGCAAAATTTGGAGCTAATTTTATTCCTTGTTATAAATCAGTTCTACATTTTGCACCTTCAGCCTACCACTTGCCCTGACACAATCATCAAAGTTTCAAGTCAGATATTGGAAGCATGGCAATTAATAAATCTTCCATATTATCCAAGGTTTCACAGCCATCGGCAGTCTATTTCTGAGAATCTAACAGGCAAAGCACTTTAAAGACTTCAAACCAAAAATCAGATTCCTCTGAAAATAGCCCACCATTTCATTACATCAAACACATATACCGTCACCACATTTCACTCATGCTTTTGGTAATTGTAAGTCATTAGTGAAGGTTACAATTTGAAACTAAATACGTTCTTCCTTTGATACACTCTGAAGGATACTGAAAATTTCAATATCTTTATTGTGAATGGCTGGATCGCAGAAACAGACACACAGTGAAAAGGATGTAATGGATCTACTCAGTAGGAGCACTTATACATTTCAGTCAGAGTAGAATGCTCTACAACCACAAGACAGATCTAATAAAATAAGGTACATAACAACATTAAAAACACACTCCTACACTCACATCAATTATAGAAATATACCCAATGTTGTATCACTGCTATAATACACAATATTCACCTGTCTTTCACATATTTTTCATGTATTGTTCAATTCCTCTTTGTCTCAAAATTATTTAAAAAAAAAACACTGCAAATAAGACGCCAGAAAAAAACTGATACACCCTTTTAGAGGTTTCCAGTTCACTCACAATTTATTTTTGCAACAGTGTGTATGGAGTACACGAACCGATTACATTTACGGATCAATAGCACAAGTTGTTCTGCTGAAACACCCTTATTAGTACATGGTGTAGGCTTCACAGGCAGCAATGCAGCCACTGACTGGCATCCAGTCGATCATACAGATGGTGAATACTGTCCTGGGATACATTATGCCATGCCCACTCAACCTGTTCACATAGTTCTGTAAGAGTTGTTGGTTAAAGTGTTGTCGGTTGACAAGTCACATGAGTCATTTCTCGTCTCCTCATACCCAACATATGCTCAACTGGAGACAAGTCCGGAGACCGTGCTGGCCAAGGAAGTTGCTCCAAGTCTTGCGGAGCAGGCTGAGTTTCACAGGCAGTGTGTGGGCAAGTATTATCCTGTTGGAGCAATGTCACCTTCATGTTGCAATAACAGCAAAAAATGGGTCTAACAACATTCTGAACATACCAAAAACTGGTTAGCATCCCCTCCAGAAACACCAAAGGTGAACAAGATTTATGGCTTATCACACCTCAGACCATAAAGCCTGGGCTCAGTAAGCTGTAGGAAGCATGAATGTGTCTGTGGCATGGTTGCCTGCTTGCTTCACACATTTGCATCACAATGAGCCTTCCGGCTGTGAGCGTTCCCTGTTATAGGGTAGACACAGATGGTGCTCTGGTGGCTGCTATCAGTTGACAGATGATGTTGAAGCCACTATCAGTACATCTACTATTCCCAGGTGGCATATGCTTTCATCGAATCAAAATCAACATTGTCTCCTACATCTACATCTACATCCATACTCCGCAAGCCACCTGACGGTGTGTGGCGGAGGGTACCCTGAGTACCTCTATCGGTTCTCCCTTCTATTCCAGTCTCGTATTGTACGTGGAAAGAAGGATTGTCGGTATGCTTCTGTGTGGGCTCTAATCTCTCTGATTTTATCCTCATGGTCTCTTCGCGAGATATACGTAGGAGGGAGCAATATACTGCTTGACTCTTCGGTGAAGGTATGTTCTCGAAACTTCAACAAAAGCCCGTACCGAGCTACTGAGCGTCTCTCCTGCAGAGTCTTCCACTGGAGTTTATCTATCATCTCCGTAACGCTTTCGCAATTACTAAATGATCCTGTAACGAAGCGCGCTGCTCTCCGTTGGATCTTCTCTATCTCTTCTATCAACCCTACCTACATCTACATCTACATCTACATCCGTACTCCGCAAGCCACCTGACGGTGTGTGGCGGAGGGTACCCTGAGTACCTCTATCGGTTCTCCCTTCTATTCCAGTCTCGTATTGTACGTGGAAAGAAGGATTGTCGGTATGCTTCTGTGTGGGCTCTAATCTCTCTGATTTTATCCTCATGGTCTCTTCGCGAGATATACGTAGGAGGGAGCAATATACTGCTTGACTCTTCGGTGAAGGTATGTTCTCGAAACTTCAACAAAAGCCCGTACCGAGCTACTGAGCGTCTCTCCTGCAGAGTCTTCCACTGGAGTTTATCTATCATCTCCGTAACGCTTTCGCAATTACTAAATGATCCTGTAACGAAGCGCGCTGCTCTCCGTTGGATCTTCTCTATCTCTTCTACCAACCCTACCTGGTGCGGATCCCACACTGCTGAGCAGTATTCAAGCATTGGGCGAACAAGCGTACTGTAACCTACTTCCTTTGTTGTCGGATTGCATTTCCTTAGGATTCTTCCAATGAATCTCAGTCTGGCATCTGCTTTACCGACGATCAACTTTATATGATCATTCCATTTTAAATCACTCCTAATGCGTACTCCCAGATAATTTATGGAATTAACTGCTACCTGGTGCGGATCCCACACTGCTGAGCAGTATTCAAGCATTGGGCGAACAAGCGTACTGTAACCTACTTCCTTTGTTGTCGGATTGCATTTCCTTAGGATTCCCAATGAATCTCAGTCTGGCATCTGCTTTACTGACGATCAACTTTATATGATAATTCCATTTTAAATCACTCCTAATGAGTACTCCCAGATAATTTATGGAATTAACTGCTTCCAGTTGCTGACCTGCTATTTTGTAGCTAAATGATAAGGGACCTATCTTTCTATGTATTCGCATCACATTACACTTTTCTACATTGAGATTCAATTGCCATTCCGTGCCCCATGCGTCAATTCGCTGCAGATCCTCCTGCAGGTGTACTAATTTTTTTCTGGCACTATACCTCACACAACACTCCCTCTTTGGTACTAAAATCTTTGCCCAAAGGCAGTATAAAAAAAAATAATTCTAAATAATAATCGTCCTACATCAGCTAAAGAATATCCTTTTGTCTTCATTATGATGATACGAAAATAAAAAGAAAAACTGACAGTTAATTACCACATAATACAACTATGTTGAACATACCTTAGTGGGTTCATAATGACGCAGCACTGCAAGCGCTGGTAAATTATGGTGCATATTGCATAGATGCTGCTGAATTTCCTCTTCTGTCTCTGCCCCATGTGGACAATGCCGGCATTGATACAATGAAATCGAATGGAATTTATAGTGCTGGGAAACAAATGGAAATTAATAAATGGTTAATTCTGCAATTAATAAATATTTTGCTTTATGATAAGAATCCACATTTTTAAGTAAACACTTAATTTTTAACAAAAATAAAAAGCAAGTGTACATACCAAACTGGGTTAGGTAAAAAAAAAAGCCAATATTTATAATTTAGAGTAGTAGTAGTAGTAGTAGTAGTAGTAGTAGTAGTAATTGTCGTCATCTTGTACAGAGTCCCACCACTGGGAAAGTCTGATAGGAACACAAGCCTCTCCAGCTTCTTCAGTCTTACCAGTATAGTCTTCTCCTATCTCCCAAATGCTTTCTTCCACACGTTTTATTAGTCCCTTGGGCTCTTGCTTTCCATCTTCATCTACTCTATCTTACAAGGAACCTCCCCCCCCCCCCCCCCCCCTCACACACACACATCATCCATTTTCTTACATATCCACACCATTTTAATCTTTTCACCTCAATCTTATATTGCAGGGTTTCCTCGGATGTTATCTCCCTCACACTCAATTCCCATCTTTTCCATCTGACATTACACCTACCTGACTTCTCAAAAATTTCATTTCACTTGCTGACACCTTACTTTTTTTACCTTTGATTCATGACCCAGATTTCTGCAGCATGCAAAAGGATTGGTAAATAATACATTTAATATTTCAGCATTTTCCTGGGATACTTCTGAGTTCCATATCTCTCACATTCCTCTTAAATTTATCAGCTTGCCTTGTTTGTTCATTTATCTCTTAGCCATCCCTTCCATTTTCCTGTATTATGCTCTCAAGATACTTTAAGGTTTCTGCTATTTTCAGTTGCTCCTGACTCAGTGTCATGCTTACTTTATCCTTTTTTCCTTGTTGTGACCATCAGTCCATACTTTTTTCATTAAATTTTAAGCACACTCTTGCACAACTTCTCAAAAATCTAACTGCTTCTGTACTTCCTCACTGTTATTCCTCCACAGTATCAACTCATCAGAAATAACATTTCTGCTATACTGTCTCTTGCCACTTGTGTCATTATGTCATCCATCACCATCAACATTCTGGAAAGCAACAGAGATAGCACACTTCCTTGTGTAAGGCTATTTTTCTGTTTCATCTGTACTGATCTCCCCCAGCCCACTTTCACACAATTTACACCTCCCTGGCATAACTCTATTATCCTCAGTACAGTCTGCTTCCCTACCCCCTTCCTTTCTTAGTGCCTCCCAAACATTACTTCTGGATACAGTGTTGCACACATTCACTAAATCCTTGCAACAACACCAACAAATGCCATTCTCCCAACAGACACATGGAAGGATTGAATATCATAGTCAAGACATAAAAAAGTACATATTGTTATTGTATAAACATTTCTACTTAGGATAAATGTAAAAAAAAAAGAGGAATCCTGACAATCTTTCATTCTTTCCACGACAGATCAAAATTTTGCCTGTTTGACCCCCAAACTCACCCTTATCTCCCAATGGCAATACCCTCACCAAATGAGCTCCTCTGTACAGGCAAACCTCATGATGGAACTCCAAAACTTGAGCAGCTGGTATCTCCCTCCTACTTGTCCCAAGAACCAGCCACAAATAAACACATTTCTCATCATATCATCAAAGACTGTAAACACTGAATCATATCCTTCAGCAAGACTTCTATTGCAGTCCGCACAAAATGACATGGCTGGCAGATGCGCAGTCGGCAGGACACGCGCGAGGAGAGCACTAGTGGTGGGAGTTAAGGGCAGGTGCTGTAGGGGAAATGCCGAGTGCTGGATGTGAAGTGCCGTTCTACACTGAAGCCTATGCTCTTTTTTTTTTTTGTAAATATTAAGTGGAGCCCCTCCACGCCCAAACTTACATGGTGACCATTCAAAAAGATCTGTCACCTCCGCTTTGGTTAGTATCTAAAAGGAAATCTGCTGAAAATGGAACAAAGGCAGCAATTTATTTTCACTTGGCTTGTTAACCACTTCAAGAGAATCATCATGAGTGACAATTTTTGAGTATCACCTATACATTTCTCTTGTCGGCATGTTAAAATTTGCTTCTTTTGCCGAAAAACAGTGGAGACTACACAGTATCACCTCATTAACATGATGTGCACACGACTGTGGAAAAGTAAGGTCTGTAGCTTATGAAAAAGCATATGCTCGGAACAAAAACAAACATGTAATGTCTTCACTTATGTTGTTCCAAAATCCATAGCATTTCTAGTTTCACCAACTATCAATGGCCCTTAAAAATTACATTCTTTCATCGAAAAAGTTTACATTTAGTGGAATAACATGGCAGATGATGAAGTTTTGCATAATAACTATATGACAAAATAGTCTTTTTTTCTATCATTTGTCAAAATCTCATTTCAGTATCTCAAACTGTTTGTGAAATATGAGGAATGCTGCAGATATCTCACTCTGGCTCTACAGCTGGTGCGCGTGACTGCACATGAATGTGCTGCATCAGATAAATTTTCTGTAGATTGATGACAGAGACCTCCACCCAAGTTTAAATAAAAATTCAATATGTTAAGAGTGGAGAGCCGCTACAAAGGCGGGTGAGGGTCACGTTCTGCACATAGAGAGAGGGAAGATAAGTTGCGACGCTACCAATTTCCTTCCGTCTGTTCGTGCACTGAGTCAGCTAGCATAAACATCGTTCCATAGTGAACTTTAAGAAATACATTCTTAGTAACGAGAATCCTTACGCACGTGCACATACGCAACCTTCCACATAGAATTAATTAATATTGAACTCAATCACAACATTCCCAATCATATAAAATATTGAGATAAATAATTTCTCTACATTAAATTCTATATGGTTGAAGACGAAAGTCTATGAAAGTAAAACAGCTGTAAAGAAAAACACAAAAAACCAAGAAAACCACTGCATGTGGTAGCAAGATATATATGCAAAACTTTATGTTGTTTTCAGATTTGTAAAAACTTCAATTTATCTACAAGTAAGTAGTAACGTATATTCTTCCTATTGTATAACAGAAAGCAAATTAAAGCCCAGTGATGATGCTGAAACCTCAATGAAACGTCTCTGGGTGATGGCACAAAAAGAAAAAATTGTGTTTTGCTCAAGGCGGATCCCTTACAAAAGTACAGTTTATTTGTAAAGCAAACAGACGGAAGACCTTCAGTTTCAAGGCAATACACACAACATTTTGTCAGTAATAATGATGTAGCTTCAATCTTTCTTTAAATACTAACAGTGTTTAATGTTCCGTCTTTCGAACGACAAGGATTTGTTTTGTTAATCAAAGAAACTTTTGCATTGCTTACATTAGGCAAGTGAAGTGATTGAATACACTTAAAGCATTTTCAAGTTTTAATAATTTGTAACCATAAGGGCATCAGAAACAGATTGTTTAATGTGTTACTTAAAGCTAATTTTCTTTCATTGTGCAACCTGCTATGGTATTATAGTTTGTGTACTCAATTGAACGAAACAACAATCTTCGTCTTGCAGTTTTTCTGCTCATCTTACACAAGCTGCCCATGCAGATGTTGAGATGATGTCTATGGTCTCATGTGTAAGTCTCTCAATATCTGCACTTTTTAATGTATTGTTCTTTTCTGCAATTTATGCTTTCATCTGAGACCATACCAGCTCAGATGGGTTGTAATGGCAATTGTACGGGGGTAATCTAATGATACGGTGTCCATACTGCTTTGCAATTTCATCTGTCTCAAACTCTGTATGCAGGCTTGTGTTGATTTGACAAGAAATAGCAAATTCTGCTCTGGTATGCAACGAGTTATAAGGTATTCTGTTAGATGACAGCCATGCAATAATGTCTGCCTTTTTGGAGCTCGTATTTGGAGCTTTGTTCACTTGAATTGAATGGTTCAAATGGCTCTGAGCACTATGCAACTTAACTTCTGAGGTCATCAGTCGCCTAGAACTTAGAACCAATTAAACCTAACTAACCTAAGGACATCACACACATCCATGCCTGAGGCAGGATTCGAACCTGCGACCAGAGCGGTCGCTCGGCTCCAGACCATAGCGCCTAGAACCGCACGGCCACTTGAACTGAGTGGATGCTGGCATTGTCCATGGCTATAACTGAAGACGCAGGAATGTGTGGCACTAATTGTTGGGTAAACCACTTTTTGAAGATGCTGTACGTCATTTCAGAGTGGTAATATTCAGAATTCTTAGCTTTAGACGCCTTAAAAATCAGCTTACCCTGGGGAAAAAGCCAGTATCTGCTGATCCGACATGAAGCACTATAATTCTGTTACCCTTACCAACAGGAACTTTTAATCCACCGTACCCATCGCTCATTTTCCAGAACATAGCCCTTGCATGGTTCTGATGAACGAAAGTTTCATCTAAGTAATAAATCTGAAATGTTCCGGCTTCTCTGATCTCCTGCATTGTTCTTAAAAACACAGTCCTTGCAGCCGCAATATTGACTCGTCCCATTAATAATTTCCTACCATGGTTCATTTTCTGGTATCTGAACCCCCATTTCTTTCAGTACCCTCAACATTGTCCATTTGCTCCCATTAAAATTTTCAGCTTCTTTCATATGCGAAACTAGTTTCTCTGTTGTTGGATACTCGCCTTCAGCATACATGCTAAAAACTATGCGCTGCAAATGTTTTTCACAAAATCATCTAGCTCTCCCATTTCTTTTTTGTGGTTGTGTTGCTTCCCTGATGATTTGAAAACAGCTGACCCACAGGCTTGGATAGAGATCTTAGCTTCGCTGGATATCCTCTGAACGGCCCTCAAACCAATACCAAAGGCTTCAGCTGTGTGCTCCTGGCATTTGGCATAGGCGCGACCCGCGCCTCGTGCCAGCATGTATTCAGCGGAAGATTGTCTCTTGAAGTATTGGTACACATGGAACACTTCCTCTTGCCTGTTTGTGTAGCACTTGGCACGACTGCTTACCGTAACTCATAATGAACATTATGAAGGCAGTCGGCACTCAGCAAAGAACACAATGATTGAAATAAACAGTCAGAACTTCCGAATACAGCACGACCCGCACAGAATGAAGATAATAATGTCACTGTTGCGCGATTGGCTGAGAGTCATGTGGTACACTTCCGCATACTTTTGTGCATCTGACCTTCACCCACCTTTGTAGCTGCTCTCTGCTCTAGCTAAATTTCATATGCATCAAATATTACAGCAACTACGACCATTAACGAATTGAAGGGTACGCCACCACCACCACCACCACCACCACCACCATGAAACTGCCATATAAAGCTGTAAATAAAGTAAAAATTATTTTTTTTTTACCAAACACCTTCTCTAAAAATGTTTAACAAAGATTGCAGGGCATGTGCCTCAATGCTGTCATCGCTGACCGGCCGAAAGGGGGCAAATAATGTTGGCCTCCACTTCCGAACAAAGGGGCTCAATCAGCACCTTGGACAAAAAATGGTCACTGCACGTCAGCCACCATATCCTACATGGACTATCAACGTGCCCAGAGGTGACAAACATGTTATCCACAATCCTTCACATCCCTATAAAGTGATATTCCACTACCTTCATCCAACCTACACAGCATCCTGGTCCATCCCTGTGCCACATTCACTTCCAACCCCTTGCCACATGGGACATTTCTCTGTGGAAGATCTGGGTGCAAGACTTGTCTGATTCATCTACCCAGTGCACCTTATTCCAGTCCAGTTAAGATTATCCTATACCATCATAGGCAGGGTCTATGAAAGCAGCCATGTCTTACACCTGCTCGGCTGCAATTTCTGCAAAACTTTTTATATGGGAATGACCACCATTCAAACAAATGGCCACTGTCAAACGGGGACCAAGAAGAGATTTGACCACTGAGCAGTGTAACATGCTGCTGAGCAAAACATGCTTGATTTCAATAGGTGCCATCTGGATCCCGCCCCCACCCCCATCGACAACAATAGCTTTTCTGAACCACATAGAAGCAATCTGTCCTAGCAACACATACTTCATTCCCATAATCCTGGATTATTTTCGCTAGTCCCTGTGCCCCTCATTCACCTCCACCCTGTCCCAGGACCTACACTCACTCGGTCTGCACCTACATCACCTTCCGCAGTCTTCTGTCCTGTCATGGCCTCCCAATCCACTCCTCCATATTATCACCACCACCACCACCACCACCACCACCACCACCACCACCACCACCACCACCACCACCTTGCACTGGATGAACTCACTGGTACCTGTGTCCCTGCACCACATTCCTTTTCTGTGCACCTACTGCCTCTCACTCTTGCCTTTCTAGCTCATAACCCTGCTGCCTGCCTCTAAGCCACCAACCATGCTACCCCAACCCTTCTACTCCCAGTAGTGAGAGGGGAAGGGAAGCTAGCAAAGTTTTCAATCTTATTTATTAGCCCGTCAACGACTAATACCACTACTATTTGGTGAGTTGTTACTTTCATTTATAAACTATGTATTTCTCAGAAACTTTCACATCAGCGTACACTTCACTGGAGAGTGAAAGATTGATTCAGGAAACTAACATCACACTATGGCCATGTCACTCTTCACCATATTCTCACTCATAAGGGTGACTAGTGCAGGTAAAAATACAGTAGAGCCTTTGCCAAGTTCAAAATGTAGGGAAGAAGTTGGTGGGTGTACAGTCCACAAGAGGTAACATTTCACTTTCAACCTCAACCTGGCACACACTTTCAGTCCCTCACTGAGCAAGTTATCTTTATCTTCCAAGACAATCGGGTCATCGCCCACTATCAGCTGCAAACTGCTTTCAATAGACAAGAGTTAATATTAGAAACTACCAAAAATGAATGTCCCATACTCTTGCTGACTACACTAGCTCAAAGCTGCAACTGCAAATTGCTCTGTTTCTTTATACTTAGTTTATTCCATGCTGTCCTCTTCTTGTCAAGATCTCTCACTCGCCACTACATTTACTGCAATTAAACTGTACGATGAATCCTGCTCATTTTTTCCTTTTAATATAGTCTAATATATTTTCAGATTCATCACATCAGTCCAATGCTGATATTTTTTTCTATAAATCATTTTTTGCTTTAGCCCCTTAGGAGTGTTAATTGTTATCCTGCTTTTCTGCAGTACTTATTTACAGTCACCAACATTGTTTGGAACAGTTAACATCGTTTTTCCAAATTTCTGTTGGTCACTTAAGAGTCACACTGGAGACTACTCAAAATAACTCTCTTTTATGCATAAATTTTAGATGTTTTCTGATTTTTCATGTACCATTGTTCATAGTGATGAACCATTCTGCAAAATACTCTCATGACTATCACAACGTTGATGACTCAGTAATTTCTTAACCATACAGAGGAAATCTTGGGATACTATTAAAACAGATGACAATGAAGGAAATTAAGCACAAATTAACTCAAAAAACACACAAAGAAAAAGCAGGAAGTGGAAGAAACTTCGTCAGCTACTTAAGTGTGGAGAATTCTATATCCTTTCATACTTACAGATACAAGGCGTGCAGCTTTCAGACAGGGTGCTTTGCATATATGGCAAGTCAAGGTGGATACTTGATTGTGCTGCCATTGTAAGTGCAACAGAAAATCTTTTGGATTATAGAACCTTTCGCCACAAGATCCTGAAACAAAGGAGAATAATAATTTTAGTTCTTTTTACACAAACCAAGAGAGGCGATGAAGTGACGAGATGGTGGACTCTCATTTGAGTAAAAGGTGGCAAAAATTCCCATCGGGCCATGCAAACTTAGGTTTACCTAAATCACTTCAGGCAAATGCCAGAAAGGCTCCTTCATGGAGAACACAGCCTAATTTACTTCCCCACCATTCCCCAATATGAGCTTGTGCTCCATCTCTAACAAACCCTTGTCAATGAAGACATAACAGCTGTTAACACACACTAGCAGGCAACCAGAGCCTCGATTACAGCTGTGACTTGTGATGAACACTACAAACAGCGCTGAGGAGCTGTGCTGGCCCAGAGCCTGCAGCACTGACTAGTAGTGGTACAAGGTACCATCCGCTTTGTACCATACAGTGGCTTGCAGAGTACTTATGTAGATGTAGAACAGGCCCTGGATACATGGGAGCTGCCCAGAGCAAAGTCTAAGGTGTTCTGGAGCTAACCTCAAGAGCCATGCAATTTACCTCAAACATGGCTGTTACATATAATTTTTATGTCCCGGAGTGCAATAGAGGTGAGCCTGTTTAAGTCAATCACTTAAATCATTTCTTGCTTTCTTGCTTGGTTCTTTGTCATTTAGATTGTAACTTAACAAAGGCAGATAGAAAGAAGCCCCTTTCAAAACACACCCTTTATAAGGCAAACGAGAGACAATAGCAAAGGACAGATGTAAATTTTGTGAAACAGACAGTCAATGCTGCCTAGGCTCAAGGTCCGTGGAGAACCATCAAGGTAATGTACCATAATAAATGGAGTTTGAAAATCTGATATTTTAACAAAAAACTTACTTTTTTACTTTCACTATCTCCTATGAATTCACATTTTGGAGCAACTCATTGGATTCACCAGAAATATTCTTAGTCCAGAAACGGAAGTCAGACAGATCAGATGTGTCAGTTAGCAAATTCCATGCAGGCTGTTGGTCAGGTGTGTGTGAAATTTAACTCTGTAATCCCTGCAAATATGCTTGGATAACACTTCTGTAAGCATTGCGCAGAAAAGTGTGCAGCATTCAGCAGGTTTTATTTTCAATAGAGTTCCAGAAAAGCTGAAAAAATTGACAATATTATGAAAAAGACAGACCGATACCATAAAGTGGAGATGACGTGCCGCAAACAGGCGCAACAATAAGACTGCTAAACATGTGAGCTTTCAATCATATGGCCTTCTTGTAAAATAGACAACATATGCATATTCCTGCAAGAACAACCTGCACATACATGGCCACTGTCTCTGGCCACAGAGGCCAGACCACTTGCAATTCGGCCTCGGCAACTTTGGCTGAAAGCTTAAGTTCAGTGGTCTTATTGCTGTGCCTAACTGCGGCACAACATCTCCACTATATGGTGAGTAGCGATCTATCCCTTTTCATAATGCTGTTATCATTCCATCCTGGATTTTCCACTGTTTGGAAAAAAATTGAGTGTTAAACCAAAGTCTTCAAAATATAAGTTGAAAGGTTTCCTTGCAGTACACTCCTATTCTTTACAGGATGTTTTTGCAGTAATTGAAAACTTTTTTCTGCAACGTGTTATTTATTTGTGTACACACAATGAATTTTTTCGTGTTTCATTAATTCTTTAGTTCTGTTGTGTACATAGTTCCGCATAGTCAGCGCGTACACAACTTTCCCAATAGAGCGCGCCCCGCTAAGCACAACAGCGCAGGTGCAGCACTCGTCCGTCTCCGTACTACGAGATGGCGCTGTCTTAGAGACGGACCAAATTCTGCTTCCGCCAATCTGCGCATTAATATGTAACGCAGCCAATGAGATTGCTGCTAACGTAGAACCTTTTCTCCTTGCGGATCACACTCGCGCAGTGATACCCGAATGCTCGAGGTATTATAACGAGTGTACAGACCTCCGATTAGTTAGTCTGCATTAATCTGCATTAGTCTGTAGTCAAGTTTCAGTCTGCGCCTAATAAGGTTATCATATTCCTGTACGATATGTCTGCTTGTGTCTGTGTATGTGCGGATGGATATGTGTGTGTGTGTGTGTGCGAGTGTACACCTGTCCTTTTTTTCCCCTAAGGGAAGTCTTTCCGCTCCCGGGATTGGAATGACTCCTTACCCTCTCCCTTAAAACCCACACCCTTTCATTTTTCCCCCCCTTCCTTCCTTCCTGACGAAGCAACTGCCAGTTGCGAAAGCTTGTAATTCTGTGTGTGTGTTTGTGTGTTTTGTTCATGTGCCTGTCTGCCGGCGCTTTCCCGCTTGGTAAGTCTTGGAATCTTTATTTTTAATATATAACAATGAAGAGAAATGTATAAACACTGTCAAGTATCAGAGACATGTGAGAATAAGATTAATGTACCAAGACCAAAGGAACTTCAGATTGTCAATTGTAAATAGCATCCAGAATCAAGTTGAGTAAGGTTTATGATTGTTATTATTTTAATAAATGTGTGTGAAAATTAATCACCTTCTGTTTAAAGTTGGTCACCGTCAATCTGCTACTCTAAGCGTACAAGTGGCATTTCTATCGTCTGACCTAATGGCAGAAGATAAACATGCCACGATAAGACCACGAGACATATTACTGACACTCGCCTACTTCGCTAGAGCGACAACTCAAATAATCTGATGGTGTGTGTACCGAAGGTCTTACAGTATGCACACCACAAGTTCTTTTGTTAACAATTTTTCTAATCACAATTCTGTACATTACTCATTTCATAACCAAGTAGCTTCATCTTGCGTGTCTCATGGAACTTGACAAATAACAAATAAGCCCTAATATGTTAGTTCACTACACAGAGGATAAAAAAAAAGGATTGCTTCAACATTGTAGAGCACTATTCTCATTCTTCCACTGTAACACTGTCTTACAGTACACAATCAATTTTCACAATTCAACACAAGATTCAAGTATTGGGGTGTTAGGTAAAAATTGCAATTCAAAGTGGAAATAGTGAAAATGTCTGCATACAACCACATCACTGAAATTTATTGTGTTTCTTACACTCAAGTCACCATTTCGAAATATGTCTTGTTTGAAGACTGGAACTGCTTCTTGTGATATATGATCTTCACAATACCAAGTCACCAATTTGTTAAAGGACTGAGCAATTTTCCACTTAGGCTGCAAATTTTTTTTTTTTTTTTGCAAGTCAGCAGAGAATGTAGACTTTCCTAGCATATACTACTGATGAAAAGCTAAAGTTCTCTGGTTTCCAGCTGGGTGGCAAGTATTAAAATTGCAAAAAATGTCACACTCATCACCCTCTGGAAAGCACTGAGATACTGCAAATGTCTTAATATTTATGCCCTTCCACTCGGCTGCATGCAACTGGACACTGTTCGGCCGCTGGGCTGAGTTTTTCATCAATGTATATTATAGGTTATACATCACAATAATTCTCTAGTTACTCACATGGAGACTTTCCCCCACCACTTCTGGTGATGTTTTAGCACACTTCAACGTTAAGTATTTCTTTACCTTACAAGCAAACTTACTACATTATCTCCCTATGCAATCTTTACAACCCAACAGAAACTTTCCTTTTGTTTAGAAATCTTTGGGTACATAACCTATCGTTACTATTACAACAAATGGCAAACACTTTACAAAGATAAACATAATAAGTATATCTGAATTTCCCTTTCTGTTTATGTCAATAACTTATTTTAGCCATACTGCAATTACCTACCTTGATCACAAATATACGGATGTACAACAGATACAAGAGGCTCGAGTTCACTTTCTGTTGGAGCATTGACTTTTATATCAGTACAGAGCAGAACCTTCACTGGCTTGTTAATGTGGCCTGTATTCTGAAAGAAAAGATAATATATATGTTTGTTTGCATGGCCATTTTCCACAGCAGCTGTTATAATCAACATATATTAATGTTTTTCTGTTAAATAATTGATGAGTGTTCTTCACCAGGTGCTTTTCTTTAAAAGTGCTCTGGTCTGTGTTATTCCAGAAATATGCATACACAATATATCTACACATTTTGGTATTTTGATTCAAAACTGGTGTACAATTTACTCTGGTGTTTTCTTTTCTTGTTTACTTATTCTGCAAATAACCCCTTTTTTTCCTTTGTTATTACCACAGCTTAAGGTCAAAGGAAAATTGGCTGCACATTTACATGCCAATTTTTCATCTTTTTTAACCAATTTTTTCTTATGCTGCCTCATCAGTGTTTTTCCTACTACACCTCACTGTTATAAAACTTCACAAGACAAGTAGTACTGTACTCTCACTTATTCAGCACTCAGTGCAGTGTTAATGTTTACTCATTTATTTTCTGCGCAGGTTGTGACTGTTGCCAAGCTGTGATTGCCCTATCTTCTGTAATCACATCCACATGTTTAAATTAATAAGTGTCAGATGTTCAACAAAGATGTGACTGGATTTGGGCAGCAGGGAGGGCAGGAGGAGAGTATTACAATGTTGGAATTGCATATTACATTAATTTCTGATTTCTGATCTGGATCCATTTTTTTTCCTATTCCTTTTGGGGAGTTTGTGCAGTATGTACAGGGTGGCACACGGGAGAAGGGTGGCTTTGAACTGCGTAGTACTGAGGGCGCGGTGGTGGGAGGTGGTCGTGGTGGGGATAGCTCTGATGCACAAAAGATGCCATTTCATTTATTCAGTCACTATGGAGCAGTGGGACATGCAACATAGAGTGTTTGTCTATGAAAGTTTCGCAAAAAGTGGTGAGTCTATTGTTGCTACGCAGCAATTGTTTCTTGTGAGGTTTAATGTTGGTCGACATGGAGCTGTTCCGAGCCATAACACAATCCTCAGTTGGGTGGAAAACTTCAGATCAACTGGAAACATACTGGATAAGAAGCATCCTGGCCCGAGACGCAGAGTAACGACACCAGAAAATGTTGAAAGGGTAGCCCAGGACAGTCAGCTAGACGTCATGCTAGTGAGTTACGAATCAATCATGAATCAATTAGACGAATTTTGTATAAAGAATTAAAATTACATCCCTACAAAATGCTCATTGTCCAACAACTTAAGGAAACTGATTTTGCTGTATGAGAAGACTTCGCTTACAGAATGCAAGTGATTTTGGGATCAAATGAAAATGAAATTTTATTGATGAGCTATGAAGCTCATTTTCATTTAAACGGGACTGTGAATAAGCAAAACCTACGTTACTGGGCTCCAGAGCATCCACACCTTATCCACCAGCGACCTCTACACTCAGAAGAAGTAACAGTCTGGTGTGCTCTTGGCTCTGTTGGCATTATTGGACCTTATTTTTTTTTTAAAGAGAATGGGGCCACAGTTACTTTTAATTCGGTTCATTACATTCGTATGATTGAAACATTCTTGAAACCAAAACTAAGAAGATGACGAATCCCTTTAAAACGCGTTTGGTTCCAGCAGGATGGGGCAACATCGCACACCACAAACACTTCAATGACAGTTTTTAAACGCATGTCCCGACTTGTCAGCATGTGACTTTTCTGGCGGGGGGGGGGGGGGGGGGGGGGGGGACCTTAAGAACTGTGTCTATAGCCACAAACCACGAAATTTGGACGAGTTGAAGCATGCAAACATTCAAGAATTTGCTGCCATCCCTGAAGAGATTTTAGTCTGTGTGATGGAGGATTCTGAGAAGAGACTTGAGTTCTGCATTCAAAATGATGGACATCACCTTCATGACATTATTTTTCACAGATAACTTTGTTGACTAAAATGGCAAATAATGAGCTTTGATTTTGTGTAAATATACTTGCTTTAATTTTAAAGTTGGCTGAACATTATTTCATTAAAAACTGTCCATCTCCCATGTGTCACCCTGTATATAAATGCTGTTTGTTCATGTTAGTTTGTGTGTACTCACATCTGCTGTTGTGGGTTTTCAATAATTGTTTAATATGTGCTGGTTGTTCTGAATCTTTATGGTAGTGCCCAAGAAATATATTGATCTAGCTAGCTTTTTTCCTATTGTAAAATTTATTTTATCTTCAACAAATTTATGACCGCATGTAATTGATCTAATTTACTCCTTGGTTCATCTACAAGGCACAGGGTTCCATCCAAATATCTAATCCAGAACCAAATATCTAATCCATAACAGGACATCATGCGTATTTGGTACAATTGTTTTAAGTATGACAAATTCTACATGGTTCATATATACACTTGCTGTAGTTCCAGAAACTGAGGAACCAGGAACCAAGTGGTAATTTTTCACTTTGTAAATAGATTTCATTACTGAAATGGAAATAGTCCTGTTCTGTTATTAGATCCAACAGCTTGACAACTTCTTGGATGCTTTCCATTTGGATGCTTACTGTGTCTTTTGAGACTTTCTTCTGTAGTGTTTATTGTTTCTGTTATTGGTATATCACAATACATGTTCTTTGCATCAAATCAGGAGAGGGTAGCTATGTCTAGAATCTTTATGTCTAAAGCATTGCATCAATTGTGTAATGTGTGTTACAGTTTTATCCTCATGTGTTGCAACGAAGCCTGACTAAGGACTGCTATACATTTTAGCTCTCAGCCAGAAAGCCTTCTTCTGAAGTAGAAAAAGTGCATGCATTTACACAAGTACAGCTCACACACACATTACCACTATATATGGTCACTGTGAGCAGCCACAGTGGTCATGTGTGTGGAAGTTGTGCTTGTGTGAATGTGTGGGTGTTTTCTACAATATAGGAAAAGATTGCTACTTACCATAAAGATCACATTTTAACTTGCAGACAAGCACAATTAAAAAACACATACACACAAGCTTTCAGCCACAAACTTTATCAGAAAAAGAGAAACACACACACACACACACACACACACACACACACACACACACACACACACACACACACACACACACACCATTCATTCACACAAGCAAGCTCAACTCTTGCACAGAAGACTGCCAACTCCGGCAGATCAAGCCAGAGTTGGAGTTGGCGGTCATGTGTGTGTCATGTGTACTCGCTTGTGGAAATCAATGGTGTATGTTTCTCTTTTTCTGACAAAGGCTGTGGCCGAAAGCATAAGTGTAACTGTAAGTGTCTTTGAATTGTGCCTGTCGGCAGCTAACTGTCTCGTCTTAATAGCTTTTCCTACATTATTGATATTCCTACATGGAGTTTCCATTGTTTGATTGTGTCTGTTTTCTGTTTCAAAAGAAGGGCTTTAGGACAAAAGCCAA
This sequence comes from Schistocerca gregaria, assembly GCF_023897955.1. NCBI lineage: Eukaryota > Metazoa > Arthropoda > Insecta > Orthoptera > Acrididae > Schistocerca > Schistocerca gregaria. Next base: position 435,449,899 of record NC_064927.1, read on the forward strand.
AATGTATAGCAGTCTTTTTGTTGTGCCTGTCTGCAACTCAGTGTCTTCTCTGTATGGTGAGTAGCAACAACATTGTTGTTATTCTTTCCTGGACTTCCCACAGTTTTAGTTCTATCCCCCTGTAATCTGGATTTTTGCCCTTGCAACTGAATATGTGGCATCATTCCTATAGTTCACAACAGGTCTGACTAAAAACTCTTATGTAACATGAGTGGACATCAGAGGGAAGGTGCATTGGGATTTGCTTGAAAAGAGAAAATTGCATTAACTGACTGGTTACTCTCACAGCCTACACAGAAAACAAATGAACAACCATAAACACTAAGCTGAGTGGTGAACACAAGTAACTACAGTACAACTTATCTTGTGAAGTTTCCAAAAGTGACGTAAATTGGAAAAAATGCCAAAGCAATATAAGAAAAACTGGATTACAAAAGTGAAAAACTTCTAGAAGTGGATGTGCAACCAATTTTCTTTCATCCTTAACCTCTATTAACAACAAGGGAGGAAGCAGTGGTTTGCAAAATAGGTAAACAAGAGGGAAAAAACCACCTTGCATAAATTGGATGCCAATTTTATAAGGAAATACCGTTTTTAATTTATAAATACCACCATTTATAAACACATTACATATCCATATTTCCAGACTGACCAGAGAAGACACTTTATAAATAAAAGTGAAAAGCATTTGCTGAAAATTACTCTTTAATTATTTATGATAAGCTTAAGACCGAAAAAAACCAATAATAATTCAAAGGAAAGCTTTTCAAAGTATCACACTATTCCTCTTCCATAACTTACGCTATGTTATCCAAAGTATCCGGTCACCTGGCTGGAAATGAGTTAAAAGTTCATGCCACCCTCCATCGGTAATGCTGGAATTCAATATGGTGCTAGCCCACCCTTAGCCTTGATGACAGCTTCCACTCTCGCAGGTATATGTTCAATCAGGTGCCGGAAGGTTTCTCGGGGAATGGCAGCCCATTCTTCACCGAGTGCTGCACTGAGGAGAGGTATCGATGTCTGTTGGTGAGGCCTAGCACGAATTCGACATTTCAAAACATCCCAAAAGATGTTCTACTGGATTCAGGTCAGGACTGTGCAAGCCATTCCATTACAGGGATGTTAGTGTCATTTAACCACTCCACCACAGGCTGTGCATTATGAACAGATGCTCGATTGTGTTGAAAGATGCAATTGCCATTCCCACATTGCTCTTCAACAGTGAAAAGCAAGAAGGTGGTTAAAACATCAATGTAAAAACAACCAGGGGTGCAAGCACACTCCATGAAAAACATGACCACACCATACCACCACCACCTCCAAAATTTACTGATGGCACTATACACCCTGCCAGATAAGGTTCACTGGGCATTCGCCATACCCACACCCTGCCGGCAGATCGCCACATTGTGTACCGCTCCACACAACGTTTTTCCACTGTTCAATCGTCCAATGTATATGCTCCTTACACCACGTGAGGCATCATTTGGCATTTAACAGCATGATGTGTGGCTTATGACCAGCCGCTTGACCATGAAATCCAAGTTTTCGCACCTCCTGCCTAACTGTCATAGAACTTGCAGTGGACTTTGATGCAGTTGGGAATTCCTGTGTGATGGTCTGGATAGATGTCTGCCTATTACACATTACGACCCACTTGCAACTGTCAGCAGTCTCTGTCGGTCAACAGATGAGGACAGCCTCAATGCTTTTGTGCTTATATGTGTCCCTTCACATTTCCTCTTCACTGTCACATCAAAAACAGTGGATCTAGGGATGTTTAAGAGTGTGGAAATCTCGCGTACAGACGTATGACACAAGTGACACCCAATCACCTGACCACATTCGAAGTCCATGTGTTCCGCGGAGTGCCTCATTCTGCTTTCTCATTATGTCTAATGATTACTGAGGTCACTGATACAGAGTACCTGGCAGTAGGTGGCACAACAATGCCCATAATGTGGAAAACATGTTTTTGGGGTGTCCGGATACTGTTAATCACATAGTGTATTTGTATATTAAAATAAAAGCAGTTGATTACTGTTCTGTTAACAGCTAAAATAATAGTAGACAAAATTAAGGAACTATTTTGACAAAGGAAAAGTGCTCAAAAATAGGCAATAGAGTTCACATTCGAGCAGAGATGCTGTACTAATGCTACACATAAACTACGTATGTAATTTATGAAAAATAATGTAACAAAAAAGTAGATATGATGATGCTGATGATGATGATGATGGAATGCCAGGAACGGAAAAAAGTATCAGTTACATCTTCAGAGAGAAGATGTTAAACAATGTAAGAACCTATGTAAAGATCATTTCTTAGAACTGCAGTCCATTGGTGGTGCAAAAAAAAAATTAAACTTCTAACTTATGCATTCAAAAAAATATGGTCATTTATATAGCATTTTTGCTATTCACTAACTCACTCATCCAAGATCTATTGGGTGTTTCCCATTGAACTAAAATCACAAAATTTTGCAAGAAGCAAGGTTTCACAGTACAAGTAAAGGAAAAAATTCTAAAAAATTTTAATTTGTCATTACATCACTTGCAAAAAATTTGTCATTAGTTATCCGACTGTCCACTTAGTAAGATCCTTTTTTCTCAGTAACAGGCAGACTATCTACATATACAGGGTGGAGCAGAGAAACGCATTTTTTTGAACCGCTAGAACACAGCGATGAGAGGGGGTATTGACCATGAATGAATGTTGGCAGACTGTCCATAAAATGCAGTTTCAGTTGCTATAGAGAGTTTGAGAGTAGAGCACCGTGTGTTTGTTGTCTAGCAGCACTTTAGAAACAATGATTCCGTAGTCACAGTGCAACATCTCTTCCGTCAAAATTTTAGAGTTGGACGTTGATGTGCAGTGCCTAATCGAAATAATGTACTCCGATGGGCTGAAGCATTTAGAAGTACTGGATCTGTGATGAAAAAGAAACCACCTGATATTCCCCGACCAGTTCTTACTCCGGAAAATGTAGACAAGAGTGAGAACGGCAGTTGTTGCTAGTCCGACACAACTGGCTAGATGACAGGCTGTAGTGCTGGGTATGTCACGTCGTTCGCCTCACCGCATCTTACATGATGATCTTAAGTTTCACCTGTACAAGATAATGATTGCCCAGCAGCTTAGTGAAGGGGATTTTGTGCAGTGCCGAGAGTGTTGTGGCATAATGGACGAAATTTTTAAGGAAGATGCAGATGCTACAGACTTCATGAGTGATGAAGCACATTTTCATGTAGGCTGTTATGTCAATGTTCAAAATTGTTGGTACTGGGCGCTGGAGAACCCACATGAATTACACCAAAGACCCCTCCACAGTTTAAAAGTAACAGTATGGTGCTGCATTTCAAAGATGGGGATTGTTGGTCCCTATTTTTTTGAAGAGGGAGGAACTGCAGATACTGTGACATCAGCACGCTATGTTAACATGTTAAACAACTTTCTTCATCCAGAACTAGAAAGGCATCAAGTAAACATGAGAGAAATATGGTTTCAGCAGGATGGTACCACAGCTCACACGGCTAGAGCATCCATGGAAGTGGTTTGACAAATGTTCCCAGGACACGTTATTTTGAGATATGGTGATGTTTACTGGCCCCCTCGCTCACCCGATTTGTCGATCTGTGACTTCTTTTTATGGGGATATTTAAAATCAAAAGCCTACACGAACAAGCATCGCACGATCGATGACCTGAAGAATTCCATTCGTCAGGAAATTGAAGCCATGCCGAATGAAATGTTGGAGAGAGCCATGCGTAACTTTCGGGAGAGGATCCATATTTGTATCCAGCAAGAAGGACGTCATCTCCAAGACATTATTTTTCGAACCTAATTAAAGTATGTATGTTTCAAACTGAATTAAAAATCTATCACTTAATACTTGTTTTTATTATTTTTATCAAACCGTGTCCCAGTCATTCAATAGTGAAAAACATGCGTTTCTTCTACTCCACCCTGTATAATTGAGTTTGTACAGAAACCTCAGAATATTAGACCTACTCACACTTAGCCAAGTTTTTCCTTAATTAGGCTGTATTTATTACATTACCATGATTACCATTTCAGTATCTACAGCCAACATTACAGTATCAGTAAGTACACGTAAAATAAAAATACATGTAAAATCCAAATTACCCCAGTTACTGTGCAGAAACTATTAAAATTGACAGCTAACAGGGCTCTTGTGAGGTTATGATGGGTCTAGGCTAGCCAACAGTGAATCAACAATCAGCTAAGTGGAATTAGCCTCACAAAGGATGAATATATAAGACAATGGCCCGTCAAGACAAATGGATTACATTTTTGGAACTTTTAACATTGTAACACTGACAGTGGATATGATGGAAAAGAGAAAACTAGATATCTGAAGAAGGCAGTAGGGAACTGAGGAAATGTTACATATTGTACTGGCATGGAAATGAAGAGGGAAGACAAAAGGGAGTGGGAGTAGTAGTGAGATATGGTCTAAAACCAGAGGTATTGAAAAGATGTGGCAAGATAATGAAGATCAGAATAATGACAAAGGAAGTGTGGAGATGGTTCAGGTGCATCCCCCCCCCCCCCCCCCCCCCCTCCAAGTGGGCAGTGAGTATTAATCATGGGAGGCTGCAATTCACAAGTAGAGAATGAAAGACAAGGGTATGAAAATGTCCTGAGAGCAGAAGGATGGGGACGTAGAACTGAAGAAGGAAAGAGATTGCTTGAATTCTGCAAGAAAAATGATTTAATGATAGGTAGCTCCTGGTTACAGAAGAGAGAGAGAGCACCACAAAGTAATGTGGAACAGCAGGAATCTGGCACAGAAATCTTTGGTGGATTACATGCTCCACTATTGAGAAACAAAGAGGACTGTAACGGCTATAAGGGTACTACCATATGAAGCATTGAATCACGACCATCAGGTACTGGTGATGAGGACGAGAATCATGAAGAAATGAAAGAAAAACAATAAGTAAAGGAGAATAATAGTACGGAAACTGAAGGAAAAGGAAGTCAAGTAATAATACTAGAAGATTATAAGGGAAAGGTTACCGAAGGGTGAACCACAAACAGGAGAAGAGGAATGAGGACGATATAAAGTGTTATGGTACAAGCTGCAGTAGCTGTATGCAGTACGGCAAGTGGCACAGAACGGTGGAAGGAGACACCATGGTGGAATGAAAGAGTCACGGAGGTAGTCGGAAGGAAGAACAAGGCTTCAGACTGTAGTTCCGAAAAAAGGAATGAGTTAACAAGTGAAGAGTATAAGAAAAAGAAGGAAGAGGCATAAGACAGTGACTTCGGGGGGAGAGGAGAAGAAAGTGGATTGTAGTAGAATGGACAAAGATGATGGAGGAATATGACACAGGAAGTAGGAAATTACTATATAGAATGGTCAAAAGTTAGAGGAGAGGTTTGACAGAGGCTGCGACAATGATGGATAGAAATGGGAAAGAGGTTAATAACTAAGAGACACTGAAGTTAGTGTGGAAGGAGTACTCTGAACACTTGCTAAATCTGAACAGACTTGGAGATGAAGATAATAGACTGAAGGAGCTAGACGTAAACTGTACGAGGAAAAGGAGCTGACATGGAAAGAAATGAAAAACGCATAGGACAGATGAGAGGAGGACTGGTATGGATGAAATAAGTGTTGAAATGGTGAAAGCAGCAGGAGAAGTTGGGAAACAGTGGCAATGATGATGTGGAATGAGAAGACTCCAGAAGATTGGAAGAGGACACTAATTGTTCCTATATTTAAGAAGGGAGTAGGAAGGAATGTAGAAACTACAGGGGAGTCACACTGATACTACACTGTGCCAAGGTAAATGGAAAGATCCTGGAAAGCTGAATCCAAACAAGTGTCAAGAACAAATTGAGAGATGAACAGCATGGCTTCAAACCTGGAACGTCCACTGTTGACCTCATATTTGCATTGAGGCAGCTCCATGAGCATCACTATGAATTTGATGAAGCCCTGTTGACAGCCTTTCTCAATATAGAAAAGGCACTTGATAGCATCAGTAGAAGAAACGTCTAAGAAGCACTAGAAAAGAGAGGAGTGGAAAAGGAGACAACAAGCAGAGTGAAGCAGAGATACTGTGGAAGTCTGAGTTGGGTGAAAGAGGGAAATGGAAGGACGTACTGATTCCAGTGAACAACTGGGCAAAACAGGGCAGTGCACAGTCCCTCCCCTTCTTAACTGTGGAATTGAGTTAAGACTAAGGTGACAGAAAAAAAACTTGAGAAGACAAAATGAAAGAAGGGGTGTTAGCTGATAACTTGATGATCTGGGGAAACAAGGAGGATAACATCCAGGAAACGCTGGATCCTTGGGAGAGTGACAGTATGGAGTGAGACAGTATGGAATGAAACTGAATGCAAGTAAATGTGAGATCCTGGTTACAACTAGACACAAAGACAGACCAACCAGAGAATAAGGATTAAAGATGAACAATTTATGAAGATGGAAAGTGATAAGTACTTGGGAAATGTGATAGAGGAAAATGGAAGAAATGAGAAAGGGATCAGGGAACGTGGCGGACAGGCAGAAGTGTTCCTGAAAGTGTTGGGAGCCTGGTTTGGAATAAAGACATCCAACAAAAAAGCAAAGTAGTAATACACAAAAGTTACTACATCCCAATACTGACTTAAGCATCAGAAACATGGTTAATGAAGAAAAGTGATGCACGCAGATTACAGGCATGCGAAATGAAAGTCCTCAGAAGTAGGGTAGGAGAAACAAGGAGAGATGAAGAGGAATGAAAGGGTAGGAGAAATAGTGAAAGAAGATAGAAACTTCATGGCAAAGATGGTATGGGCACTTAAAGAGGATGGAAAACGAGGATTCCCACAAAGATACATGAACTGGAGATGAGAAGGAAACAACCAAGAGGAAAACAAAAGGATAGGTGGCTGACAGGTGTGGACGAGTGTGTTGAAAAGAGAGGTAAGGACTGGACCAGACTGAACACATGAAGATGGTGGGGAAAACAGGACTTGACTGCAAGGCTTCTGTTCCAAACAGACCCAGCCTGGGGCTGTGTGCTGTTCAAGATGATGATGACTATACAGAAATGTACCCCCTACTTTCACGTAATTGAAAATTCATTCAACAGCAAACACTGTACTTCTGTATGCAATAGTTTACCCATATCTATGCTCACAAGGCAGCATTCGAATGGCACTGTCACACCAACATCTATGTTATTTGGATTTTGAACATATAAAAATATGTTATATGTATATACTGATTACGCACACGCGCACACGCGCGCACACACGCACACACGCGCGCACACACGCACACACGCGCGCACACACGCACACACGCGCGCACACACGCACACCTACCCCAACATACACAGACACAAGCAGACATATTTAAAGGCAAAGAGTATGGGCAGAGATGTAAGTCGAGCCAGAAGTGTGGAGGCAAAGATGTTGTTGAAAGACAGGTGAGGTATGAGTGGCAGCAACTTGAAATTAGCGGAGATCGAGGCCTGGTGGATAATGAGAAGAGAGAATATATTGAAGGGTAAGTTCCCATCTCCGGAGTTCGGATAGGTTGGTGTTGGTGGGAAGTATCCAGATAACTCTGACGGTGTAACACTGTGCCAAGATGTGCTGGCCGTGCACCAAGGTATGTTTAGCCACAGGGTGATCCTCATTACCAACAAACACTGTCTGCCTGTGTCCATTCATGCGAATGGACAGTTTGTTGCTGGTCATTCCCACATAGAAAGCGTCACAGTGTAGGCAGGTCAGTTGGTAAATCACGTGGGTGCTTTCACAAGTGGCTCTGCCTTTGATCGTGTACACCTTCCGGGTTACAGGACTGGAGTAGGTGGTGGTGGGAGGGTGCATAGGACAGGTTTTACACCGGGGGCGGTTGCAAGGGTAGGAGCAGAGGGTAGGAAAGGTGGTTTGGGGATTTTATAGGGATGAACCAAGAGGTTACGAAAGTTAGGTGGACGGCGGAAAGACACTCTTGGTGGAGTGGGAAGGATTTCATGAAGGATGGATCTCATTTCGGGGCAGGATTTTAGGAAGTAGTATCCCTGCTGGAGAGCCACATTCAGAGTCTGATCCAGTCCCGGGAAGTATCCTGTCACAAGTGGGGCACTTTTGGGGTTCTTCTGTGAGAGGTTCTGGGTTTGAGGGGATGAGGAAGTGGCTCTGGTTATCTGCTTCTGTACCAGGTCGGGAGGGTAGTTGCGGGATGCGAAAGTTGTTTTCAGGTTGTTGGTGTAATGGTCCAGGGATTCAGGACTGGAGCAGATTCGTTTGCCACGAAGGCCTAGGCTGTAGGGAAGGGACCGTTTGATATGGAATGGGTGGCAGCTGTCATAATGGAGGTACTGTTGCTTGTTGGTGGGTTTGATGTGGACGGATGTGTGAAGCTGGCCATTGGACAGATGGAGGTCAACGTCAAGAAAAGTGGCATGGGATTTGGAGTAGGACCAGGTGAATCTGATGGAACCAAAGGATTTGAGGTTGGAGAGGAAATTCTGGAGTTGTTTTTCACTGTGAGTCCAGATCATGAAGACGTCGTCAATAAATCTGTACCAAACTTTGGGTTGGCAGGCTTGGGTAACCAAGAAGGCTTCCTCTAAGCGACCCATAAATAGGTTGGCATACGAGGGGGCCATCCTGGTACCCATGGCTGTTCCCTTTAATTGTTGGTATGTCTGGCCTTCAAAAGTGAAGAAATTGTGCATCAGGATGAAGCTGGCTAAGGTGACGAGGAAAGAGGTTTTAGGTAGAGTGGCAGGTGAACGGCGTGAAAGGAAGTGCTCCATTGCAGCGAGGCCCTGGACATGCGGGATATTTGTGTATAGGGAAGTGGCGTCAATGGTTACAAGGATGGTTTCCGGGGGTAACAGACTGGGTACGGATTCCAGGCGTTCGAGAAAGTGGTTGGTGTCTTTGATGAAGGATGGGAGACTGCATGTAATGGGTTGAAGGTGTTGATCTACGTAAGCAGAGATACGTTCTGTGGGGGCCCGGTAACCAGCTACAATGGGGCAGCCATGATGTTTGGGTTTGTGAATTTTAGGAAGTAGGTAGAAGGTAGGAGTGCGAGGTGTCGGTGGGGTCAGGAGTTTGATGGAGTCAGGTGAAAGGTTTTGTAGGGGGCCTAGTATATACCTATCCTTTTTTCCCCCTAAGGTAAGTCTTTCCGCTCCCGGAATTGGAATGACTCCTTACCCTCTCCCTTAAAACCCACATCCTTTCATCTTTCCTTTTCCTTCCCTCTTTCCTGACGAAGCAGCCACCGGTTGCGAAAGCTCGAAATTCTGTGTGTGTGTTTGTGTGTTTTATTCATTGTGCCTATCTACCGGCGCTTTCCCGCTTGGAATCTTTGTTTTTAATATAAAATTTCATATGGAAATTAAATAATTTTTTCAGCACTAGACATTACAAATAAACAAATATAGTACATGTATTTCGCAGACAACTTTAAAAATACGATCCTCCAACATCAACACTAAAAGACAAAGACAGTAAGATGGTCCAAACCAATAGAGGAAATACAGAAATTTTAGCAGAAACATTTAACACACTACTAAACTGTGTCGATCTCTTAGAGCGATTTTAAAACACAAAATCCCTATTAAAAACACCAGCAGAAAATGTAAGTCCACCAACAATCTGTGAAGTCTAACAATGCTTTGAGAGAGCTCAAGAACTACAAAGCATATGGAAAAGGTTAAACATTTGGAGGACTCGGGAAACATGCAGCAGAACCAGCCAAGATATCATTATACCGCAGGATCGTGAAAACCTGGGACAAAGAAGAACTACCCAAACAATGGACAATGATAATAATATATCCATCACACGGAAAAGGAGAAAAACCAATCCCTATAACTACAGAGGAATTTCTCCTTCGGATTGCACATTTGAAGTATTGTCAAGAATTCTGTACAATCGCTTTAAAGAGCAACTTGAACAGGAGCTAGGAGAGTAACAAAGAGGATTTAGACTTTGGAGCAGCTGCTCACAACAAGTACTGACCTTAAAATTATCAACTGATATCTATAATAGAAAATAAAAACAAGTTGTAACCTTTTCAGACTTTTAAAAAAAGTCTGACTGTATCTGTTACCACGTTATACAAAGACAGCATCATAAGTAACAACAAGTTTTATTCTGCTTCCACAGGGAGATATCCAAAATAACAATGAGCGAAGTAAGGAACACTACAAAGTCTCATAACTACAGAACACATCAGCATACAGTCTCGTAAGTGAACATCCAATAAGCGAGGCCGAGGGTCTGGCACTCCGGTCTTATATTGCGCTGCTGAGCACACGACCAGGTTGTCATGTGACCTTTTGGCCAACTGTGGACATACTTGTATTGCGCACCACTTGATTACATGCACTCACACTGCACCGTTACAACAGTACCCACAGGTCTTCAATTTGAATATATTGAGGACTTTCGAACTTCATCCCAAATTAATCAACATGTTTCAATTAACTGAGAAAAAACACCAAATGCAGGATAACATTCAGAGGAGAAATATATGAGATGTTAAAATTAAAGCAGGTCTAAGTGTGAGTGATGGCCTATCACCACTACTCATCACTCCGGAATTCTTTGCAAGAGAATGGCACAAGAAAACTCCTACAAAAATCAAACTAGAACCAAGAGAGATCAGCCCACCTGGCTAACATCCATCAGTAAACAATCTTTTCTCATCCAGTGTCCACGTCAATTGTTTTCCCTCTTCCTGGTTACCTTTAAAATTTCTCTCTTCCCTCACTCCTCCCAACATCTCTTTTTCACTCCGTCTAACCATTTTATCCCTTCCATCCTCATCCAAATCCACATCTCAAATGCTTCTATTCTTCTTTCTTCCTCTTTCCTCAGTGTCCATGTCTCAGCTCCATATAATACAATGCTCCATGTGAAGCACTTCACCAGTCTCTTCCTCAGGTCCCTGTCCATGCACCCCACAGATGCAGCCTCCTCTTATTGAATGTCTCCTTGGCAATCGCTTTAACAGTTTTCAACTCCTTGTGACATCTCATGTTGTCTGTAATAATGCTTTACAATATCCAAAAGCAATAACTTGTACTGTATCGTCCTGCCCTTATCAATTGAAGACAAAGTCAGAAAATGAGTCCACGGTCATATATTTCACAGGTCTGTCTTGATCAGATAAATTTTTACATTTCACTATGACCGATTTCAGCTACTGCCATCTTCAGATCATAAAATATTCTGATGTGGTATCAATGTCAAACTAAACATGTAGGTATTTAGTAAGCACATAGTAAGCACATAGTAAGCACTTACTTTGTACCTACATGTTTAGTTTGACATTGATACACAGAATATTTGTATCTCTTGCAACTTTCCCTCTTCTAATTCTATACTGTCGATCTGCAATACTTTTTTCAGAGTCCGTGAAGTCATATCTTTCACCCTTAACAAAACTTTTACTGCATGCAAAATCTAACTTACAGTTCTAAAATCTTCACGTTCTTGGCATTCCTCCCCAATCAGTATCATTACTGCCAAGAGAAAGTCATCCAGCCATCTACCTTTTTCGTATATCTTATTACGTAGATGTGTGTACTCTTTCACACCACTACTCTGAAGGCTTTTACACAACTCTGCTGGTAATCCATCAATTTCACTTCTTTTATGATTCTTTATCTCTCTCAATGCCCTTTCTACTTCCCAGATACAGCATCCTTTGTCCTCTTCCCTAACTTTCATTACCTCTTCTATTTAACTATCATTTGGCTTTTGATCAGCCTCATACAAGCACTCTACATATTCTTCCCACCTTCCCAACACTTCTGGTTTATGAACCATAGTACCATCACTTCGTTCTATTTTCATACTTGTCCTGTTTTTCTTTACTTCAAAGACTAGACCAGCAACTTCTCTTCCTTTTCTTTTCTCTATTTCTCTACATCTCCCTTACATCCATGCCTTTATTGCCAGTTCTGTTTCTCACCTTAATTCATTATTCAGCTTTCAGTACATTGTTTTTCCTTCTTCATTTCCTACTGGCTCCCATTTTCGTCTTTTTTCAGCCTTACCCAACATTGCCTATGTCACCCATTCTTTCCTTATTCTTTTGAACTTCCTCACCCCCCCCCCCCCCCTTTCTACTTCTGTAGATTCTTTAAAGTTTTGTCTCCTCCTCTTCCATTTCTCATTTGCACTTTCTTCATTGGGCCATCTATCCCGCAAACACGTTTTCTACATCAGCATCCCTATCTTCTTCCTTTAGTCTCTGTAGGTAAAATTTCACTCTGTTTTCTTCCTCTCACTTTCTTCAACATTATATGCAACTCCACCACCACCAAATTGTGGTCCGAATCTCCAGGGTATGCTCTGACATGCCCCAGGGTATCCTCTAGCATTCTTAAGCTGTTGTTGTTGTCTTCAGTCCTGAGACTGGTTTGATGCAACTCTATCCTGTGCAAGATTCTTCATCTCCCAGTACTTCCTGCAACCTACATCATTCTGAATCTGCTTAGCGTATTCATCTCTTGGTCTCCCTCTATGATTTTTACCCTCCACACTGCCCTCCAATGCTAAATTTGTGATCCCTTGATGCCTCAGAACATGTCCTACTAACAGGTCCCTTCTTGTCAAGTTGTGCCACAAACTCCTCTTCTCCCCAATTGTATTCAATACCTCCTCATTAGTTATGTGATCTACCCATCTAATCTTCACCATTCTTCTGTAGCACCACATCTCGAAAGCTTCTATTCTCTTCTTGTCTAAAGCTATTTATCATCCATGTTTCACTTCCATACATGGCTACATTCCATACAAATACTTTCAGAAACAACTTCCTGACACTTAAATCTGTACTTGATGTTAACACATTTCTCTTCTTCAGAAACGCTTTGGTTGCCATTGCGAGTCTACATTGTATATCCTCTCTACTTCGACTATCATCAGTTATTTTGCTACCCGAATAGCAAAACTGCTTTAGTACTTTAAGTGTCTCATTTCCTAATATAATTCCCTCAGTATCACCCAACTTAATTCGACTACATTCCATTATCCTCGATTTGCTTTTGTAGATGTTCATCTTATATCCTCCTTTCAAGACACTGTCCATTCCGTTCAACTGCTCTTCCAAGTCCTTTGCTGTCTCTGACAGAATTACAATGTCATCGGCGAACCTCAAAGTTTTTATTTCTTCTCCATGGATTTTAATACCTACTCCGAATTTTTCTTTTGTTTCCTTTACTGCTTGCTCAATATACAAATTAAATAACTTCGGGGAGAGGCTACAACCCTGTCTCACTCCCTTCTCAACCACTGCTTCCCTTTCATGCCCCTAGACTCGAATAACTGCCATCTGGTTTCTGTACAAATTGAAAATAGCCTTTCGCTCCCTGTATTTTACCCCTGCCACCTTCAGAATTTGAAAGAGTATTCCAGCCAACATTGTCAAAAGCTTTCTCTAAGTCTACAAATGCTAGAAATGTAGGTTTGCCTTTCCTTAATCTTTCTTCTAAGATAAGTTGTAATGTCAGTATTGCCTCACGTGTTCCAACATTTCTACGGAATCCAAACTGATCTTCCCAGAGGTCGACTTCTACCAGTTTTTCCATTGGTCTGTAAAGAATTTGCATTAGTATTTTGCAGCTGTGACTTATGAAACTGAGTTCGGTAATTTTCACATCTGTTAACTGCTTTCTTTGGGATTGGAATTATTATGTTCTTCATACACCTTGCTCACCAGATGGTAGAGTTATGTCAGGACTGGCTCTCCCAAGGCCGTTAGTAGTTCCAATGAAATGTTGTCTACTCCGGGGGCATTGTTTCGACTCAGGTGTTTCAGTGCTCTGTCAAACTCTTCACGCAGTATCGTATCTCCCATTTCATCTTCATCTACATCCTCTTCCATTTCCATAATATTGTCCTCAAGTACATCGCCCTTGTATAGACCCTCTATACACTCCTTCCACCTTTCAGCTTTCCCTTCTTTGCTTAGAACTGGGTTTCCATGTGAGCTCTTGATATTCATACGAGTGGTTCTCCTTTCTCCAAAGGTCTCTCTCTAATTTTCCTGTAGGCAGTATCTATCTTACCCCTAGTGAGATAAGCCTCTACATCCTTACATTTGTCCTCTAGCCATCCCTGCTTAGCCATTTTGCACTTCCTGTCGATCTCATTTTTCAGACGTTTGTATTCCTTTTTGCCCATATAATTTAGTGCATTTTTACATTTTCTCCTTTCATCAATTAAATTCAATATTTCTTTTGTTACCCAAGGGTTTCTACTAGCCCTCGTCTTTTTACCTACTTTATCCTCTGCTGCCTTCACTACTTCATCCCTCAGAGCTACCCATTCTTCTTCTACTGTATTTCTTTCCCCCATTCCTGTCAATTGTTCCCTTATGCTCTCCCTGAAACTCTGTACAATCTCTGGTTTATGCTGTTTATCCAGGTCCCACCTCCTCAAACTCCCACCTTTTTGCAGTTTCTTCAGTTTTAATCTACGGTTCATAACCAATAGATTGTGGTCAGAGTCCACATCTGCTCCTGGAAATGTCTTACAATTTAAAACCTGGTTCCTAAATCTCTGTCTTACCATTACATAATATATCCGATACCTACTAGTATCTCTAGGATTTTTCCATGTATAGGCAGTTTTTGTATATTCTGAATTACGATATAATCAATTTTGTATCTGCCATCATTCAACCTAGATATCTATGTCTCTGTATTCTGTGGCGTTCTAACAATGGGTTTCGAATCGCGAGAGAATTTTCTGTGTCAAAATTAACCAGCGTTTCAGTCCTGTCATTCGTTTTTCCCAATCCAAATCTTCCAACAATTCCCTCCGTTTTCCCCCTCTTCAAACCCCCATTACAACGATGCACGCGTTTCTCTTTCTTTATTCATCATAATTTATCCAATCTTTTCATAATATTCCCCTACTTCCTCATCAGTGCATTGACTTGTTGGCATGATTTTATCAAAACAATGTTGTTCTCTCGTCGTCATCGTCATTGTCATCTGTCTTCAGTCTTCCATCTATGTACTCTACTTTCAATACTTTTTCATCAGCCACTTTCCTATCTTAATTACCGCACCAAAGCACTCTTCTTCCTGCATGAGTAAACCAATTTGTACTCTCCATTATCCAACTGTCCCATCTCACAAAGTAGTTATTTGCAATTTATTTAATTACAGTCTTGCAAAATAGTGATATAGTAGTGATCTTTGAAAAATAATTTAGTTTCATGACAGAAAAACACTTGAACACTAGTTGTAACCCTCAGAAAGTTCCATTTTATCCCTCAGAGAGTAATTATCCCCAGGCTGGGTACAAACATGGTAAAAGGAAGTTAGCACACAACAAAAATGCACTATTTTGTTTTGTTTTAACAAAGATAAGGTTCTTTAAAAAAGTCTCTGAAGAAGCTTACAAAGATTTGAAGCATACCATGGGCATTTTATCACATTCAAAAATACTGATATTTCCACATCGTGAATCACACAAACTTAATTTTAAAAGCCTCTGAATCAATTTTACATTTTTTGTTCAATTAAATACACATCATTTTGAAGCCGTTTTATAACATTCTTGAGCTCTTTATAAAAATATACTCCACAGGGCTGGACTAAAGCTATACATTATTATTTGTTGTTGTTGTTGTTGTTGTTGTTGTCGACATCGTCTTCAGTCCAAAGACTGGTTAGATGCAGCTCTCCATGCTAGTCTATCCTGATCAAGCCTCTTACATTTCCAAGTGACTACTGTAACCAACATCCTTCTGAATCTGCTTACTGTATTAATCTCTTGACTTTCCTCTACGATTTTTCGACCCTCACTTCCCTCCAATACTAAACTGGTGACCCCTCGACGGCTCAGAATGTGCCCCATCAACTGGACTATTCTTCTAGTCAGGTTGTGCCACAAATCTCTCTTTCTCCCTATTTTATTCACTATCTCCTCATTCGTTACATGACCTACCCATCTAATCTTCAGCATTTGTCTGTAGCACCACATTTCAGAAGGTTCTATTCTCTTCTTGTCTAAACTGTTTATCGTCCATGTTCCACTTCCACACGACTACACTCCATACAAATACTTTCAGAACGGACTTGTTGACATTAAATTTGCAATTTGTACAGAAACCGGATGGCATTTATAAGTGTCAAGGGACATGAAAGGGGAGCAGTGGTTGACAAGAAAGTGAGACAGGGTTGTAGCCTATCCCCAATGTTATTCAACATTTAGGAGGACTAAATTTAATTGTACGTGTTGATAAGCCCAGTCATTAAAAAACAAGTTGTTATATATTTTCAATTTGGTTTGCCATCACTAAGAATCAACAAGCACAAGAAATTTTGTCTGTCTCTCTATGATTTTATGGTTGTAATTAAACAATTTATATAAAAATTAGTTACCACCTTCCCTATGTTGATGACGTGACACGCATTCTTGTATATTTTCACAGATTTGTCCCTGTATCTCTGAACTCTAATTCCTAATGAATCTGTTGGTACTGGCAAGCACAGAAACTACACACAACAATTTTTAAGACAAAGTCAATACTATGTTGTGCTGTACATAAATGTGAGTTGTATTATTTATATTTTGCCTCTGAAGAAAAATAGTTCTTGACCCTTGCTTTGGGGGAGTTCTGTTGATAACAGACTGGTATTGGCATCTTAGCAAATAATTTTAAAATTTACCATGTTCACTTATTCTCTAATATAAATTATTAAGAATGTTAACAATGTAGGATTTTTAACACTTGTTGAATCTGTGTTAGTAATATAACTAGGATTAAAATTTAATATCAGACAATGACCCTGTGTGCAAAATTTTTTTTGCTGAAATGAAAATTCCACTACTATTGCACTTTCCTTTTCATACGCATGTTTTGTTACTTTTCACAGACAAATTTAGGGTTTGAGTTTGAGTTTCTCAACCCATGGAATGCAAGTTTGAAAATAAGTTTTCCATATTAACTTACAGCAGCTAAAGCCCATTCTTGCAGTTTCTTATCACTTATTGAAAAAATTGCCAAGTTCCTATAAAAATCATTTTACATCCATGAGCCCAAGCAGTTCCTCCACTTTTAATACATTTCTCTCATTCTGTCAATTCCTCCATACCTTATAAATGGTATCATCCTTCTGCATGTGAAGGTTTTCAAATTCCATTTTGGATGAGATCTGATGATACTAACTACTTTGAAATGTTATCCAGATCTTTTGACCTTATTTCCTCTGGCTCGTAATAAGAATCCTCTTAAAAAGTCTTGTCAATTTTATGACTCAATCAATTCTTCATCAAACATAGAAGATATTTCAACCAAATTCTGTACGATATGTTGCAGATCTGCCACCAGAAATCGTTAGTTCTCTGATAAGACTGTGGTTTTTTTAAGAACCATCACATAATACACAATGGCTTTTTTTAAAGACACTTTTTAAATGTCCTTGCACAGATTTCTTCAACTGCCTCTTCTCAATTAAGATGTCAGGTTCATCAACAGATTTCGCATCTGACATGATAATTATTCTTCTTTAGAATATTTGTAAATAATACTTTCACTGGATTAAGGTTACACCACTGCAAAAGCTAATGATAAAATGAAAATTCTGGACAGCATCAGTTCTCTCAGAACCCATATTCCCCTCACTATTCCTTTGGCTGCATTGCATTCACAATAAACATAACACTGTAGAGCCATAATCGATCCTCAAAAAACATGACTCTTCAAATTCCATCTGACAGGCTAAACACACAGAGTAGAATGTAAGTGACAAGATATACAAATGATAAAATTGATATTTTTTATAACACAATATTATTTGCTTTTTCATGCAAATAGTTACTAAAAACATGTTATTTTTAATAAAAATTAAGATTCTGTATTTTTAATTACCATTTCAATTTTATAGTAAACATTTAAATTAAATATAGATAAAAGAAAATCTGGCTCTAATGAGAACCGAACCAGTAACCTTGCGATTACAAGATTGGATAACTGTGTGCTCGGCTATGAAAAATACGGATAACTGGATTAAAATGTTTTGAATTCAACAGCACTCTGAGGCAGCAAAAAAGTCAAAAGAGGACCAGTCCGTAAGATATTCTTACCAGGCCTCACTCCTATGGAGTATATATGGGACACCACTTGGAGATGTTATAAAATCTCATTGCTTATATTCATAATGTCTCCATATGAACACTCTTATTGGTTCAGAATGGTCTGCACCATATTAAATGGGTATACATTATGTACATGTTCCACAAAATAATTATTAATTCACAAAGGAATGCTGTAAAAACTGAATTTTCCATTAGGCATTTTTTGGGGAGATGTTAAAATTGCATCGGGTTTCAACATTGAAGGTATAATCTACGCTGATAGGCCGTGTTGTGTTTCTTCTAAGTCATTGACATTTCAACCCCACTGCTGCGATCTTCTTCAGGATCTTGTGGTGTTCAGGTTACCTGAACACCTAATTTCAGCTAACAGTGAATACACTATGATCCTGAAGAGATCCCAGTAAAGGTATAAGAATGGCAATTGCGTAGAAGAAACAACGTGGCCTAGCAACCTATGAGACTCTACTTTCAATAACAACAACCATGAAAGCCTGCTGAGTTACTTAGGTTTCAACCTCTCCTCAAATGCAAAAAAGCCTGCCACAAAAATACATTAATTTGGATAAACAGACGGAAAAAGGTTTATCTTAATGAACACAAAGTAAGTCAGCTTTGCTTGCAAAGAAGGAGCAAGAATTTCACCTGTGAATCTGGATAAAAGAGGAAATAATGATTACATTATTTAAAGAAGGAGGAAGGGAGATGAGAGCAGCTGTTTCAGTTGGTGTCACAGTGCTACTACAATAACCACATACAGGGAAAGGAAAGTCCATGCATAACACATAAATTGCAAACTCTGAATACATACATTACATCAAACTTACCTGGTGTAACACAACATAGCTGCATGCCATTCCTCGAAAGAAACAATATGCACACTGATACTGACAATGGCCATGTTTTCTTGTGATGTGTTGTACGAGATCATGTACTGTGCCATCACCTCGGAAAGGACAATAAGAGCAACGATTCCAGTCTGATCCTTTTTTGTTGAAATGCTGACCCCTTAAATGATTTAGGAAATTGCGACCACCATTCTCAGTATAGTAACAGTTCTTATCCATACATTTATACAAATTGCGGAGACTGTCTACTGTCAGCATCTGGTGACGTGCTTTAAAGTTTTTGTGAGTGGGTAACCATTCATTGTTGGGACTAGCTTCACCACTTGTGCTGTTTGGCTTTGAGGAGCTGCTTTTTCCAGCTTGTAAATTTGGAGAACGAGTTTCAGTTCTGCTTTTTGGGATAATGTGCTGTACTGTTGGCTGACTGCAAAGAAACAAACATGAAACTGTCATCGTCACTGGAGAGAGAGAGAGAGAGAGAGAGAGAGAGAGAGAGATAGGAAACACAAGGAAGCAGATAAAGACTGATCCACTGTTCACTACACATGTTTACATTATACTGTGCTTGATAGAGCCAAATAATGGGAACAAAAAAATACAAATCAGTTACCCATAGGATAATCTTATCATCACATAAAATTGTAGAACCAAAAGATTATAATGCTGATTTTTGGGAGAACACTCCTGAATTTGTGAAATCAAGCAAAAATGAAGAGCCACATGAAAATAAAAGAAGACAGAAAATACAGAGTAATGAATATAAAAGAAAATTTCCTCTAATGAGCACACATTATTAAGTAGCTTGCATTTTTGTTTCCATAATAAAGTTTAATTACTGTTGTATTACTGTCTGAAAGACACCAGGGCTAGTTTTCATTTTCTTGTTTTCATTCTTTTATGTTCATAATTTTAGAAATGGACGTTTGAAACTTCTGCAGCCCCTCCAGTTTTGAAATTTGCCATCTTGTTACTGCAGTTGCCGTTTCCAATATTTTGAGTTAACATCTACTTCCACATCATTATACAGTCCCCTTTGCTGAAAGCTGTGGCATCTCTGATGCCAATGCCATTGCATGGGAGCCCCAAAGTTGCACCTTCCAACAAGCATGACCTGACCTGTCCAACCTCACTTGGGGATGGACGGCAAACAACAGCAGATTCATCAATTTCTAGACCAGTAGATGGGGGTAATGGCCACTCACCCACCCCTCTGTATCTTAATGACAGGTACAAGACACAGCTCACTGCTGAGAGCACACCTGTGCCAGCATGGGACACTTCGTCTGTTGGGACTGGAGCTGATAATCAGGAAAGATCCAGAAAAGCACAGAGGCGAGTACGTTTGTCACAGAGAGCTCTAATGTTAGGTGGGTGTTGGAGCCCTATAGGGAATATCTGGCATGTCTGGATATAAGGCCAGAATGCAGTCTGTATGTCTGCTGGGTGGAATGGGGTTCATCCAAGATGTGAAAGCAGCTCTGTCAGTAGCCGATGAGCCCTCTTGGTTTAGTCTGCTGTCAGACATAGCTCATGTCGGATTGAATGACACTTGACACGTAAGGTCAAATGTCATCCTCAGTTTCTTTAGATAGCTAGCTGAATTGAAGACACCTGGCTTCACTTACACGGTGTAAGCCATTTGTAATTTACAGCACTGCTATCAGAACCAATAGAAATCCTATGTTTGGCATTGATTAGAGGGCTTAAACCAGTCACCTGGATGAATGTCTTTATCCTTGGCTGATCAGATAATGCGAATGAAAAGTTTTAATGGGCATATCACATTCAGGATCAGGTGATGAAACCGAATGCTACAGTCTTCACTGTAAGAATAATATCCACTGTCATTAAAACTGAAATGCTTAAGTCCTTCTCAGTTCAACTATTGTAGCCTATGGTATCATATTTCAAGGCAACTGACCGGGCAGTTTTTATTAACATTAACCATCTCTAATAATAAGGATTTCTGGTCAGATGAGTATAGAGTAATATCACAGTATAATGGGAGTAGGATTCAATTATGAATAGGAGGTTGGGCAGAGTGTATTACTGTGAATAGTTCTGAGATAGGATTGTTATAACCAGAACTGACAGCAAACCAACAACAATAGTTCAGGTATACATGCCGACGTTGCAAGCTGAAGGTGAAGAGAGAAAAAAGTGTATCAGGATATTGAAAGGGTAATAAAGTACAAAAAGGGAGATGAAAATCCAATAGTCATGGGGGAATGCAGTTTTAGGGGAAGGAGCAGAAGAAATAGTTACAGGAGAATATGGGCTTGGGACACGGAATGAGAGAGGAGAAGGACTAATTCAGTTCTGTAATAAATTTCAGCTAGTAATAGCAAATACTCTGTTCAAGAATCACAAGAGGAGGAGGAATACTTGGAAAAGGTAATACAGGAAAATTTCAGGTAGACTACATCATGGTCAGACAGAGATTCAGAAATCAGATACTAGATTGTAAGGCATACCCAGCAGCAGATATATACTCAAATCACAATTTAGTAGTGATGAAGAGTAGACTGATGTTTAAGAGAATAGTCAGGAAGAATCAATATGCAAAGAAATGGGATACAGAATTATCTAAGAATGGCGAGATACACTTTAAGTTCTCTGAGGCTATAGATACAGAAATAAGGAATCGCTCAGTAGACAGTACAGTTGAAGAGGAATGGACATCTATAAAAATGGCAATCACATAAGTTGGAAAGAAAAACATAGGTACAAAGAAGGTAACTGCGAAGAGGCCGTGGGTAACAGAAGAAATACTTCAGTTGATGGATAATAGAATGAAGCACAAAAATGTTCCAGGAAACTCAGGAATACAGAAATACAAGTCACTGACAAATGACAAACAGGAAGTGTAGGGAAGCTACCACAAAATGGCTACAAGAAAAATGTGAAGAAATCAAAAAAGAAATGATTGTCAAAAGGACTGACTAAGCATACACGAAAGTCAAAACACCCTTCGGTGAAACTAAAAGCAAGGGAGGTAATATTAAGAGTGCAACGGGAATTCCACTGTTAAATGCAGAGGAGAGAGCAAATACGTGGAAATAGTACACTGAAGGCCTCTATGAGGGCGAAGATTTGTCTGATGTGATACAAGAAGAAACAGGAGTCAATTAAGAAGAGATATGGTATCGAGTATTAGAATCAGAATTTAAGAAAGCTTTGGAGGACTTAAGATCAAATAAGGCAGAAGGGACATAACATTCCATCATAATTTCTAGTCATTGGGGAAAGTGGTAACAAAACAACTGTTCAAGTTTGTGCGTAGAGTGAATATGTCTGGCAACATTCCATCTGACTTTCGGAAAAATATCATCCACACAATTTCAAAGACTGTAAGAGATGACAAGTGAGTGAATTATCGCACAGTCAGCTTAACAGCTCACATATCCAAGTTGCTGTCAAGAATAAGTACAGAAGAATGGAGAAGAAAATTGAGGAAGTGTTAGATGACCATCAGTTTGCCTTTAGGAAAAGTAAAGGCATCAGAGAGGCAATTCTGACGTTGTGGTTGATAACGGAAGTAAGCCTAAACAGACATGTTCATATGATTTGTCGACATGGGAAAATCGTCTGAGAATGTAAAATTGGGGCAAGATGTTCAAAAATTCTGAGATAAATATGGGTAAGCTGTAAGGAGAGACAGTTAATACACAATACATACAAGAGCCAAGAAGGAACAATAAGAATGGATGACCAAGAACGAAGTGCTCTGATTAAAATGGGTGTAACACAGGGATGTACTCTTTCACCCCTACTGTTCTATCTGTACATCAAAGACGCAATGATGGAAACAATATAAAAGGTTCAGGAGAAGGATCAAAACTCTAGGTGAAAGGATATGATGATACAATTTGCTAATGACATTGCTATCCTGAGTTAAAGTAAAGAAGAATTACACGATTTGCTGAATGGAATAAAGACTAATTAATACAGAAGGTGGACTGAGAATAAATCGAAGAAAGATGGCAGTAATGAGAAGTAGTAAAAATGAGAACAGCGAGATTGATCATCATGAAGTACATGAAATTAAAGAATTCTGCTACCAAGGCACCAAAATAACCAATGATGGACGAAGCGAGGAGGGCATCAAAAGCAGACTAACACTGGCTAAAAGGGCATTCCTGACCAAGGTAAGTCTACTAGTATCAAACATAGGCCTTAATGTGAGGAAGGACAGATCAGAATACTTCCAGCAAATAATTGAGCATGTAGGTTGCAAGTGCTACTCTGAGATGAAGAGGCTGGCACAGGAGAGGTGGGCCACATCAAACCAGTCAGAAGACTGACGACTTAAAAAATAATAATAATTAAAAAGCACACACCTCAGCCATTTCTGAACATGGGATTTGGGGATGTACTATTACTTGACTTCGGTAACGTGCATGATAAGATCTTGTAGAAGCAGGAAAAGAAATCTGGATGAATCCAGAATTAAATTGCAGCAGCATCTTAGATCCCGACAGGAAACTGAAATTGCTAGGATAGGAAGGGCACCAGTGGTTAGTGACGTATTTACTGCAGTGATAATATATATTACTCTCAAGTGAAGATATTCTACATGTGAACAATTCAAGTTAATGTATGGCTCAGACATGGTAAGCTGCACTGGTAAACACTTCTGAGAAAGCTCTGACATTGCCATGTGTAAATTTCTTGAGAATGTCAAATTAATGTACAGTACTGAATACAGGGTGCATGACTCTCATAATTAGAACAGGTGCCAGGGACATGGACTCTTTTGATACTGCACAAATTATTTTAACCACAATTACTACCAGTAATTAGAGAAACTACTCTTGACACCAGCGTCTTACGTCTTATAGTGAAAACATACCCAAACTTTCTTTTCTTTTAATGTAGAGCACTGGAAATAGCAACAAGGCTTATTAAGTATTATATGTGTTTACACTCTGGTGACCAAGTCCAAGTGTAACTCAGGCCAAAACACTGTAAGTCGTACCCAGGTATTTAACTCAAAAACCGGACTGGTTTTGTACAAGAAAAATGTACAGCCATCTTGCTACACGTCCCTGTACATGTGCTGCCTTCTGTAATCAATTTCTACAATTACTTCAAAAGAAGCCATAGTAAACCTAAGGTCTGCTGTAATGACTGCCCGAGCCATCGAATGCTCAAATTTGTCATGAACTTCATGCATATATTCATCAGGTTTTGCAGTTTTTTTTGTTGTTCTGCTGCAAGCATGTCATAAGTGAGTAAGAAATTTTGGAAGCACAAGGGGAAGAATTCAATGATTCTGAGCTGGGGGGTTAAAATATCTGAGGAATTCATAATCAGATAAGCTATGGTCTGCTACAATTTTTGCCACTAATATTGTTGCTACGGATGCTGCCGCTGTGATTAAAGTTTAGATATGTTTTATTCTTCTTAAGCTCACCTTTTTTACAGATGAATCTCATGATGAAGCAACATTCAACAAAGGTTTTTGGGATTTGCTCTGAAAACATGAGGCAATTTGGCAAAGCATATAGAAAAGAAAAAATGCTGGTACTGCACCAATTGCAACATACCTCTCTGTAAGACAGAAAGCTTCAGACTTTTCCATACAAAAGCCTGTTGCATATGAAATTGCTCAAGAATTCAACTCACACTTTTCTTTTTTAGGGTAATTGTTTTCTCTCTCATTATTACCATTAAATTTTTAATCTATCGCAGGACTATTTACAAAATATAAACCTTGAGGCTCAGTTCTTTTTAATGCATATTACCCTTTAACACATGTCAAACGAAATGTGAAAGTAACATTTTAAATAATTGCATCAATAACAGGTTTTCTGAACATGAAATTTTTGTTAGTGGCACAACCTCAAAATTTTGAATGGAGTTTTTAGTAAGGTAGAGAAGTATTTCTGCTACCTATGTGCAGCAAGGACAACATGAAAGAATCATCTCTGGATTCAAAAATGTGGAGTATCAAAGCATAAAATCAGGAGAATTGTCCAATACTCCTTTCAACAGCACATGCTTAGTACGACTGACTGAGACTGAGGTGCACCACAATGGTTCAATTATCATGCCAGCAAGTTGTGGCAAAAACAAAGAGCTTCGTACAGTTTTAAATGAGACCAAAGCCTTGTTCACAAACAAAAGCTGTAGGAAAGCAGCATTAAATGAAACCAAAAGTAAAATCCCACATACCAGCTGAATGGTAGATATTTTGGCATTAATGTAAATTAAATGAAAGGGATAAAATTATCTATCCAATCACTTAGAGATCATTAAGAATAACAGAGAGAATGCCAAAATGCTTGGCTGTTTTGCTGAGAAAGATTGTACTATGGCCTTTCCTTTCACCCATCACCTGAATGCTGAATTGGTGGACACCGAGATAAGTGGGCATCGAAAAGAAAGTTATGGAATCAAAGGGATGTCACTATACGTGAAGATATACCTGCACGATTTCATGAAGTTCACTTGCTCTCCTTACTGCAACAGTTTACTTTAAGTCACTGGAACAACAAAGCATTCCATGAGACTGGAAGAAGTCACAGGTCATTCCAGTTTTCAAGACAGTTCACTGAGAATATCTCAGTATGAATCAAGAAGCATTCCATAAACAGAAAACTTATGAAACTCTGGTTGCACTGTTTGTCAATGAGATCCAGAAGGCAGCAGGCAGTGGTCCTAGAAGATATACATTCTACAAGATAAAACTTATCTCATAAGTTTTAATAACGAGAAATTGTTAAAAATTTAATGTCATGCATAGCAAAAGGGAGAAGTATAGGGCCATCACTTTCCAGTGAAACTACTCGAAGATGATGCTGTTGTACACAGCAAGTGACAACAAAAGAAAATGCAGGAAGATCAACAGAAAACTGATCCCTGAAGGCTGACTGTGCCTAAAACATTTAGCAAGCACAAGAAAATCATGAAGATGCTCATCTAACTCCAGTGGCATAAGCCACAAGAAAGATGTTACAAACTGCAAAAAAGTTCACTGATAAAAGTTCCAGAAGCACATATCCAAGAAATATTAAGCAACATAAACTTCCCCCCTAAACGTATTTTGCAGAAGGACCATGAAGGTAAAGAGAAATTTAAACCCATATGCAAGCTTACTGCCAGGCACTCTCCCTGCATGCCATATGCATACAAAATAAGAAAGGGGGAAACAATAATGGCACTTAATGAATTAATGTACCCTCTAACACACTAACGAACGAAAACATTCAGAACAATGATCCTGTTAATACAAACATACAGTACTGAGTATTCTGCCAACACTTCAGGAAACATTTAACTACACACACACACACACACACACACACACACACACAAAATATATCAAAGTGACTAAAAAGAAAGACTCACTTGACTTTGGTAGCTGCAGGAGATACTTTGGGAGCAATTCTAACCACTCGTGCTGGTGTCAGAGCTGCGCCTGCTGCACCAGACCACACGATGGGCTGCTGCAACTGCACTGCACCTTTCGGTCTCAGATTTGAGGCAACAGACACATCACTTGCTGTTGTCAGCTTCATCCTTTGCACCAGTTGCATCCTGGGTGACTGGCCAGAAGATACAGCTATTCCTGGAGTCAGCAGCACTGCATTAAGCACCTGTGGTTCTTTTGCGACCACACAATCAGGATGCAGAGATTCCCGAGTTGGTGGTGAAGCATCAGTGATTGCACAGGAGGTAGTATCTGCACTGTCTTCATCTACTGTGCTATCATTTTCTATAATATCCAAGTCTTCAATGCCTCCAACCTGAAAATTTAGCTACTATACACAAGCAGAACAACACACTAAAACAACAGATAGCATTACATAAAGGAATTCCTTCAAGTAACAACAAAAAGTTATGTTAATTGTGACTATCAATCGTTCAGCATTATTTCACAATAGAGAAATTAACTGAAAGGAATTCCTGAAACACTTCGATCATTATTATAAAAATAAAACTTACTTTCTTTTTGATAGTATTTAACTCACAAATACATTTAAACTGGTTGAATTCCATGAACTGCCTTTTCTGTAAAGCATTAGTACTGAATTCCAAATTTTGGTTCAGTTGTCTTCTTTTTCTGACTCTCAAAAATAATGTAAGTAAAGCTTTTATTTCCATTAACTGGTCAAGCATACTCAGATAACTGAATGGTCAATCTCCTTACTTCATACCTCGAGAGCAGAAAAATGTCCAAGTCTCTTCCTAAACCAGCTTTGCACACTCATAAGTCCTTACATTCGACAAATGCTAAAATTGTAAATATGAATGGAACATTGAGAATAACACACAGCTAAAGACTCTTGCCATGGCCATCAGAGAGAGAGAGAGAGAGAGAGAGAGAGAGAGAGAGAGAGAAGACATTACTGTGTCATGCATCAATCTGCTATGAGTGGGTAGTTGCCTTTCCCTTATTTTAGGTACTGCTCCAGCCAGGAATTTCCATTATTTTTACACCAGAATTTCAAATCATACAGAATCCTGTGAAAATACCTGCTGATATTCCAACAAAATGTAAATGAAAGGCTCCTGCAATGATTTTTTAAATCATCAGTCTTCTGACTGATTTGACGTGGCCCACCACGAATTATTCTCTTGTGCCAACCTTTTCACCCCAGAGTAACAATTACAATACATATCCTCAATTATTTTCTGGATGTATTCCCATCCATCACTGTCTTCCCCTACAGATTTTACCCTCCACTGCTCCCTCCAGTACTGTGGAGGTTATTTCCTGATATTGTAACAGATCTATCATCCTGTCCCTTCTTCTTGTCAACATTTTCCATATATTCCTTTCCTTGCCAATTCTATGGATAACTTCCTCATTCCTCACGTTATCAGTCCACCTAATTTTCAACATTCTTCTGCAGCACCACATCTCATACTTTGACTCTCTTCTGTTCCAGTTTTCCCACCTTTCACTATCATACAATGCCGTACTCCGAACTAACATACTCAGAAATTTCTTCCTCAAATTAAGACCTATGTTAAATACTAGTAGACATCTCTTGGGCAGGAGTGCCTTTTAGCCAGTGCTAATCTGCTTTTTATGTCCTCTTTGCTCCATCCATCATGGGTTATTTTGCTGCCTAGGTAGCAGAATTCCTTAATCTTGTCTACTTCACAATCAGGAATTCTGATGTTTAAGTTTCTTGTTGTTCTCATTTCTGTTACTTCTCAATACTTTTGACTTTTTTCGATTTACTTTCAATTCAAATTCTGTCCTCATTAGAGTTTTCATTCCATTTAACACATCCTGTTGTTATTCTTTGCTTTCACACAGGATAGCAATGCCATCAGTGAATCTTATCACTGATATCCTTACAACCTAATTTTTTCTTCCATTCTTCATCTTTTCTTTTATTTCCATCACTGCTTCTTCAATATATTAGTTTAACACTAGTGCCGAAAGACTAGAACCCTGTTTTCACACCCTTTTTAATCCAAGCATTTTTGTTCTTGGTCTTCCAGTCTTCTTGTTCCCTCTTGGTTCTTGTACATATATTACCCATCTTTCCCTATAGCTTACCCCTATTTTCTCTGAATTTCAAACATCTTTTACCATTTTACATTGTCAATTGCTTTTTCCAGGTCAACAAATCCTATGAACATGTCTTGGTTTCTCTTGAGTTTTGATTCCATTATCAATTGCAGTGTCAGAACTGCCTCTCTGGTGCCTTTATCTTTCCTAAAGCCAAATCTATCGTCATCGAGCCGATGATCTACAAATATGAAAACACCCCTGAAAAAAATAAAGAAGAACAGAAGAGAACTTAGATGTTAACTGTGGTCCTTGGTGAATAAAGTGACAATGGGATAAAGCTTTTTATGATGTTTTTACTGGAAATTTTTAATATTTCTACGCATTTTCTATATAATAATTTATTTTGCGACAGCTTGGCATATTTTTAGCCATTTATTAACTGCTCCTGCCAAGCACAGGAGAATACATTTTGGGATGGTCATGTTCTCACCATATAACAGAGATGCTGAGTCGCTGGCTTCAGCTGCCAGAGACTGTGGTCATGTATGTGTATGAGTTGTGTGTGTGTGTGTGTGTGTGTGTGTGTGTGTGTGTGTGTGTGTGTGTGTGTGTGTGTGTGTGTGTGTGTGTGATTTTGAAGAAGGCTTCAATAGCCAAAAGCACTCTTTCCGACAGTCTTTTTGTTGTGCTTGTCTACAACACAGCATCTCTGCTATGTGATGATTAGCAACTACACTTTTTATAATATTGCTGAATTAAACTAAAGTACACAAAAATGTATTAGGTACAATGAATATTTGATAAGAGGAACAACTGAAAACAATGAAAGTATGACAAGAAGAAACAGGAAATTTGCATTAGGCAGATACCAGTTAGAATAGCAGTTGGCACAGATAACAGGGAGAAAATTTTAGAAGAATTTCAAGACAACTGTTTGAGTAGTTCGAAAGACGAATAAAAAAAAAACGATTGTCCAGTTGTAATACCCGACAAAGTGAGTAAAGGTATTCAAGATAGGACTGAAGTGCCTGAGATGAAGCTATATGAGCAGCAATAAGAAACGTTAGAGGCAACATAAAACCAAACAAACTTCCAAAATCATTTACAAAGTGTCTATGAATGGAGACATTTCCCCAAAACTGGACTATGGTGTAATAATTATCTTTCACAATAAAGAACGACTTCAGGGGGAATGGGGGTGGAAGGCTGCTAGAAAAGGGGAGGAGGGGGGGGGGGCAGAGAACTGTAGACCTATAAGCCATTTCTACAGTGTTCAAGACATTCTGTAAAATTATCACCAACCACATAGTCTGCGTAGAGAAGCTAAACATCTTAGGTCACTAGTCGCATACTCACACCCTCCCCTTCCCCACACAGAATCAGTGTACCCCATCTGCTGGCATCTTGAATAGATCCTACGAGCAAATTATGAGAAGAGTTTTCTAAATGTTTGCATAGCAGGACATGGATACCTGCCTGGTAGTCCTCTAGCGGGAGCTAGGAAACCTCCTAAAACTGCATCCTAGATGCCACGCATGAAAACAGCCAGGTAGCACACTGGCCATTGTCATCAGTACATCAGATGGATACGAACCAAGGCGGCATGCCTCCTCATTCTGGAAGCGAGCACTTTTATGTGCATATCTATCCATATTGAGTGCTCGACCACTTAAAAGTTGAGGACATAATTACAGAAGAGAACAAAGAGCATGAATTACCACTTCATCTGGCATTCATGAGAGACAAGATATTGACTCAACTTATGTTAATACGCTGCAGAACATAAACATCAATCCTACAACTCATACTTGACTGAATCACCATCATGAGAAACTCAGAATCGAAAGGAATCAGGTAAGTAGATCCCATATCATAAAAGTATCTTCAGCAGTCCTAAAGAGAGCCTTCAGATCAGATCTTTGGAACTGGTGCAGGGGAGAGTAAATGGGATAGGCACAAACGATGTCTATTCTGCTCCTGTAGTACACAAATTTAAATAACATATATAGGAACTATAGCAAGTCTCAAAGTAGTCTTTAAAATCAATTTTACAATATGACTAAAATGATTTACAAGTAAAATAGTGTAAAAATGTCTTGAAAACTCAAGGTCGCTCAATGCTCAACTAAAAGATGCATGCTGACAATTACAATGTAGCTAGGAGGGTGTAGAAGAGGACTTTCTCTGGCAGTGGATGTCAAAAGGCTGCTGTTCCTGCTGCTGACAGCAATGCATAGAAATGCCACGACAAACCATAAAAGACATCATCACTAGCTAGTGAGCTACAACTCTTTGTTCTATTTTAATGAAGGTTCTTACATACACTATGTGATCAAAAGTATCCAGTCACGCCCAAAAACATATGTTAGGTGCATTGTGCTGCTACCTACTGACAAGTACCCCATACCAGCGACCTCAGTAGTCATTAGACATCATGAGAGAGCAGAATGGGGTGCTCCGCGGAACTCACAGACTTCGAGCATGGTCAGGTGATTGAGTGTCACTTGTGTCACACATTTGTATGCGAGATTTCCACGCTGCTAAACATCCCTAGATCCACTGTTTCCAATTTGATAGTGAAGTGGAAACGCGAAGGGACACATACAGCACAAAAGCATAAAGGTCGACCTCGTCTGTTGACTGACAGAGACCACCGACAGTTGAAGTGGGTCATAATGTGTAATAGGCAGACATCCATCCAGACCATCGCACAGGAATTCCAAACTGCATCAGGATCCACTGCAAGTACTCTGACAGTTAGGCGGGAGGTGAGAAAACTTGGATTTGATGATCCAGCGGCTGTTCATAAGCCACACATGATGCTGGTAAATGCCAAATGATGACTCGCTTGGTGTAAGGAGCATAAACATTGGATGACTGAACAGTGGAAAAACGTTGTGTGGAGTGACGAATAACGGTACACAATGTGGTGATCCGATGGCAGGGTATGGGTACGGCGAATGTCTGGTGAACGTCATCTGCCAGCATGCGTAGTGCCAACAGTAAAATTCGGAGGCATTGGTGTTATTCTGTGGTTGTTTTTTTCATGGAGGGGGCTTGCACCCCTTGTTCTTTTGTGTGGACTATCACAGCACAAGTCTACACTGATGTTTGAAGCACCACCTTGCTTCCCACTGTTGAAGAGCAATTTGGGGAGGGCGACTGCATCTTTCAACACGCTCAAGCACCTGTTCATAATGCACGGCCTTTGGCGGAGTGGTTACACAACAATAACATCCCGTAATGGACTGGCCTGCAAACAGTCCTGACCATAATCCTATGGAAAACCTCTGGGACGTTTTGGAACGCCGACTTCATGCCAGGCCTCACGGACCGACCTCGATATAGCCTCTCCTCAGTGTAGGGCTCCGTCAAGAAACCTTCCAGCACCTGACTGAATGTATGCCTGCGAGAGTGGTGGTTGTCATCAAGGCTAAGGGTGGGCCTACACCATATCGAATTCCAGCATTACCGATGGAGGGTGCCATGAACTTTTAAGTCATTTTCAGCCAGGTGTCCTGATACTTTTGATCACATAGTGTACATATCCACAAGGGCAACTCAAACATATACACTCCACAGCAACACTTTTGTTTTTTCTATGGAATCAATACTGTAGTTATTTTTGAGCCATTTAGGTGTCTCTATTTCACTTCTCACCAAGAGATCCAGAATTGTTTTGCTCCAAGGCAATTTCTTTACATATTGCTTACAGCTGAGAAGCTGTACAGAGTGTACAGCGATACACATGAAGCTGAGATGAAAAATTTCAGACGGGGCATTTATGGACTGTCGAATCGGGGAACAACCTCAAATTGGTCTGCAAAAGCCACCTAAGCTACAGCATACTAGCACCATGGACAATTTTAAACATCCTCTCACGTCTTACGCACCAGCTTAGTCAATCTTCACTGTTTGAAGACCATTTCTTTTACTCACTGAAATCATTCTCGAACCTACAAGTGATAAAATTTACTTTTTTGAATAAATTTTACCTCAAACTTTGTGACTTAACATTACAAATAATTTGGTTTCCCTGGCCTTCTTACTGAAGACTTCTGTGCTTAAAATTAAATTTAAACTGAATTGTAAATGTAATTAGTTTTTGCGTAATGTTTACAAAAGCCCATTTTCTTGTTGAACTGTTAATGTTAACTAAATAAAACAATTTCAAAAATATGACTGATTAAACTGGCAGTGTAAGAGAAAAAGATATTCAAAATCTCGTGTGATGCGCACATGCTGCAACTTAGGCGGCCTTTCGCAGACCAATCTGAGGTGGTTTTCCGGTTTCATACCGAACTGCTCTGTTCGTTTGTACTTCCTCTACACAACTGTGGTACATTGTAAACAGTTAGCAATTACACCCTGTATACATACTCATATCACCAGCACTGTCATGGCATCATGACCCGTACTGTAACTTATGTTTCAACACTTGCCACAAGCACCTAAACATCTCATCTTGTATTTCTCACTTAGTGCCAACCTCTCTCTTTAAACAAGAAGATGCATTCATTGGTGAAACATACCTTATACTGCACAGAAATCACCTGCTATTTGTTCATTATTTACATTACTAAATAATATAGCTGACCATGGCAGGAATTTTGTATGCAGTAGAGTTCTGTGAAGTCTGGAATATAAGGAAAATTCTGTCTTCAGTCACAATATTTTTATTTTCTAATTACTAGCCTTCATGTTTTGGAGATACAACTACATTTTTAGGGGCTGTTTAGG
The DNA here is from genome assembly GCF_023897955.1 of Schistocerca gregaria. Lineage (NCBI taxonomy): Eukaryota > Metazoa > Arthropoda > Insecta > Orthoptera > Acrididae > Schistocerca > Schistocerca gregaria. The sequence continues at coordinate 435,483,079 of NC_064927.1, forward strand.
CTTACTGGGCATTACACTGAGGTGACAAAAAGTTGTGGGATACCTTCTAAAATCATGTCAGACCTTCTACCTGGTGTAGAACAGCAATTCAACATGAAAATCGAGGCAACAAGTCATTGCAAGGTCGCTGCAGAAATACTGAGCCATACTGCCTCTAAAGCCAACATTATTGCAGAAAGTGTTGTCAGTGCAGGATTTTGTGTATGAACTGACCTCTTCATTATGTCCAATAAATGTTTGATGGGATTCATGTCAGGCGATATGGGTGATCAAATCATTCTCTCTAACTGTCCAGAATATTCCTCAAACCAATCACGAACAGCTGTGGCCCAACTAAATGGTGCACTGTCACCCAAAAAAATTGCATCATTGTTTGGGAATGTTAAGTTCATGAACAGCTGCAAATATTCAAACATACCATTTCCAGTCAATGATCAGTTCCGCTGGACCAGAGGAGTCGGTCCATTCCATGTAAACACAGTCCACGCTGTTATAGAGCTATCTCAAGCTTGCACGGAGCATAGATGACAACCTGTGTCCATGGCTTCGTGAGGCCTGTGCCACACACTAACCCAAGCATCGGAACTGAAATTGGGACTCATCAGACTACGCCACAGTTTTGAAGTCATCTACAGTCCAACCAACATGATCACAAGCCCAGGAGAGGCAAAATTTCACAGGACTGTCCTAAAGGATACATTCATCATACACCCCAAGTTGATTTCTGTGGTTATTTCATGCAGTGTCACCTATCTCTTAGTACTGACAACTCTACGCATGCCACTGTTCTTGCTCGTTAAGTGAAAGCTTTCGGCCACTGCACTGTCCACAGTGAGAGATAACGTCTGAAATATGACATTCTCAGCATGCTCTTGACACTGTGGATCTCAAATATTGCATTCCCTAAAGATTTCTGAAATAGAATGTTCCACGCATCTAGCTCTCACTACCATACCACATTCAACGTCTGTTAATTCCCTTCATGCAGCCATAATCACATCAGAAACCTTTTCACATGAATCTTCCGAGTCCAAATGACAGCTCTGCCAATGTACTGCCCTTTTATACATCGTGTACATAATGCTAACAAAGGAAGGTCAGCATTGGCTGTTTTTTTTTTTTTTTTTTTTTTTTTTTGAGGGCCAATGCTGACCTTCCTTTTAAAGTGACTTGGTTAGTATTCAACTTTGTGTTAATTTACATTTACGTGGAGTAATTAACAGGGTAGTAGATAATACCAGCACCAGAAGGCAGTCTTGGTGATAACACTGCATTAATCAAACAAACAGGCACTAAACATACGAATAAGGAACTGTCTGGATAACAAAAACACATAAGACAGGGGAAAGGCAACCAGATAGACACAAGGCACATAAAAACATGTAACAAAAAAACAATATTCCCACTAGCTTCCTAGTAAAAGCTGACAAGTACACACACACACACACACACACACACACACACACACACACACACACACACACACACACACACTCTCTCTCTCTCTCTCTTTGTCATTTTGCAGGTACTTTCATTTCATTTGTAGACGTAACAAGCATAATATGAAGTTATTACTATGTTACAACCTAAACAAGTATACAGTAAATTTTAACAAATATGTTTAGGCACTGTATGATAAGAAGCATATCTATCTCGTGTTGAGAATGTAAAACAAATTTTATTTTGTCAATCCAGGTAAATGTAAATAATATGAAACTTATCTGTCATGTCACTGTAACAAAGGCTATGTAAGTGTCATCTGAGCCTTGCAGTACTATCAAGTATATTAAATCATTCAAAATGTCAGCGTAAATGTGTAAGTTTTTCGCCAACGCAGAAGACAATATTATGTGGTCAAATGCAGGTAGTATGTTACAATACTTTATTTCTCTCACTTTTCCAGCATTTCTCTCATTAATCTCACTTGAAACAGGCTTTTCACTAAACTGTGTTGCTCAGCTGCCAATACTGTTAGGTGAAAAACTGAAGCAGTTTTAACATTCATGAAGCCTATACAGCGGTCAAAAATGGAGTTTTAACTCCGAAATGTGTTGGACAGTAATTACAAAACAAAAATACTGTGACTGGAGATGGAATATTATCAATAAATATATTCCTAACCTCAGAAAGTGGTAATGGAAGAGGTGAAGCAGTGCACTGAACACGAGTAATCCTCTACAACTCAGTTAGAGGACTGACCACAAAAGACAAGGTTCCAGGATCATATATCATATCAGTCCAGCACACAATGTTGATCTGCTAGAACACTTCAAAACAGCTATCATTCCTCTGGAGTTCTAGATACAGTATTAACCATTTTCAAAGCCCTCGCCACCTGACATCTCATATCCAAACAATCACTAACATTCAAGAGCATTTTAACAATTCTGTTACTGCCTACGTCTGCTATCAATTGGTAAATGTGCTGTATTTTTATACCTATATGTAATTATGCAATACAAATTTCTTGAAATTTTAAGTTCACCTGTTAACAACTGATTTAATGTGAACTTAATGTTATTTTCCTGCTGTCCCAACACATACATCCTATTTTACTTCTTTTCATTAACAGTGTACTGTGGGACATCATGAAACTGAGAGAATCAGTTACGTTACAGTAGAATTCTGGCTGTCTCTATATGAACACTTTATTAGAAGAATATTTTTTTCTCCCTCAAGTATTCTTTCATAGTAATTGATAGAGACAACATCTCTCATATCATATGGCACATTGACATTTACATCAGAATTGGAAAAAAACATTAAGTAAGCTTGCAACATTTAGTGGGGCTGGGAGGAACGAACTGGTCTCAGAACCTTTGCTGAAATTAAATGTACTGTTTGGGAGGGAATCGCACAATTATCACTACTGTGATCTCGACTGTAAGCAGTATCAAACATTTCGCTTTGGATGTCTCTTCCCATTACATACATTTCTTGAGTGCTCATTTACATATATTCAATAATACTGATAAATATATTCAATAATTTTGGTATGTATCTTTAAAAAATTGTATCATCTGTTAAAAGAAAAAATACTCACAGAATTTTCTGCATTAGGGTTGAGACTCACAACAGTTGTAATTTTTATAAATGACACGTCATCCGTACCACTGCTGTCATTCTCTCCAGCCATGAGATTTTCAGTATCTAATAACAAAACAAAAAGTCACAGATTCTATTTCCAATGCTTCTTATATATGTTCATAAAACAATCAACAGCAAAAAAGATTCTTACCACAAAGAGATGACTGGACATCTGGACCATCTTTATGACCCGAAAGTTTATCTCCACTGAGCCTTCTAGTTCGCAAATAAATCTTTGGCTGATTACAAATTTGTGTGTCTTTCCTAGATGTACTGTCGGTGGTATCTGTACTTTCTGATGTGTCCGATTCCACAGCCCCTTCTGCTGATGATTTTAATGAGTTATCTTTCTCTACTGAATATGCCTCTGCAACCTGTCTCCCTTCAGCCACAGGAGTCTTTCCATCAGATGTTCTCAGTATGTTACCAGAAAGGCTTCGAACTTTGATGTTTTCTTCAGATGATGAATGCCTGGCACCATCTTCCTTTGTGCCACTGCTCAGCACACCAGTTTCTGAACTGGCAGTATTTTCACCCAGGCCAGAACTTCCTTCATCCGATTCACAAACTTCACTGTCCACTGCTCCATCAGACTTGCCTGTATGCTGTAGATTATCCAATAATAAGGTTTTCTTTCCACCTGAATCATTCAAAAAGCACCTATCTGTTAACACGTGTTCATCAAGAAGGTGATTAAATGCAACTATGTGAGCTACATGTGAATTTCGTGCCCCTTCCCCTTTAATGTTAAATTTGCATGTCTGGCAAAAGCCATCCCAATAAGAACTTTTATGGTTTGTTCTCAAATGTTCAGAGAAATTTGACACATGTGTACTCTGAAAAATACAACCCTGAATCAAGCAGGAAAAGAGAACTTTCGAGGAGCCATACAGACGTGCACTAAATGACCCTACTCTTATGTCAGGAGTTCCAAAAGTGTTTGCTGAAAATATTTTTTTATCCTTCCTTATTGCAATAGCTGGTGGTGGTGAACATAGAAACTTTGAAGAATCCTGTTTTCCAGAAGCCACATTTCCAGATTCCGATTTAACTGGTGATGCTCTACTGTATGAATATTTACACTTTTTTCCATTTGAGGGTAATACTGAATCTGAAATGTGAGAACCACTCAGACCCATTATCCTCTTTTCATATGCAGCTGCTGCATCATACAGTTCATCATAATTTACCGAATCTGCATCTGATGAATCAGCAGTGCTCTCATTTTGACTCATCATAGCAGCATCTTCAAATTCTCTCATTTCACTCACTCCATATTCACTATCTATATCATTTTCGTCATCGCCTATGACGAGAGCACTTGGGTCAGAGATGTGTTTGGCCAATCTCTGTACAATCAGTGGAAGAGAACTTTCATGATCACCTTCAAAAGAGCTTTCAGAGAGATTTCTAATTTTATCCTCACTAAGCAGCTCAATTTCTACAGCATCTCCCTCAGCTGGTGAACTTGTATAGTTAGAACTTGTAACACCCACCTTCACTGTTGTCTGCTTCTTCAATTCTTTCTTCTGGATTTTATTAAGAGCTGGTGAGAAAATTTTATCAAATAATGAACTATCTGAATGTTTAATTACGTCATCATCAAGAATTTCTTGCTCACTATAAGGATCATCCTTAGATTTCTGAGGTACTACCCTGTTAGATTCTGTGCAATCAACATCCGAGCACTTGACAGCTTGGGCCGCCTCAAGGGCACGCCTCTCATCAATCAGAGTTGATTCGTCACCCTCACCATTACTCTTTACAACATCTGCCTTGTTCTGTGCAGTGAAATTTTCGGAGACACACTCTGGCTCTGATATGGTATTTGTGGACTCTTCCTGCTTTTTACGAATATCAATGGATTCTATTAAAACATCAATGCTCGATTTAATCACCGGTTTGAATTTTAAGCTCTGAGTTATCGCTTCCATTGTCTTGTATCTTTCATTATGTAGCATTTCTTCATGTTGATCAGTTGTATCCGATGGAACAAATGCACTTATTCTTCGTTTTCTATTTTCTTCTGTCTCGTCTCCAACACCAATAAATGAAGACTTCTCATTCTCTTCGGAACCTGAAACAGTTCTAGCTGGATTCAAATTATTTTGAATCTTCAAAGTGGCATTCATTTCCTCGTGTATGGATACAGCATTCTCAAGTGGAGATGTACTATCATCATGGTCATCAGCAGTACCACCCTCATTAGTACTGCTTTCTTGTACAGGGCCACTTTCTGTTTCATTATGTACTGATGCAACACTCTCCAAATTTGGAACTTCATCATTGCTAACTTCAGCGCACTCTTTTGCAGAAGAATTATTCACCATTGTATTCTGATCAGCAGCTGTAGTTTTATCCACAATCTGTGTTTCACTTGTAGCAGTTTTAATGCTCTCTTCTTCACAAGCGTTATTTGTATTTTCAATCTGAACAGGTGTGGCCTGCTTTACATTTGCAACTTCACAAATGGTAGTATTAGTCTCATTTCTAATATGATCACTGTATTTTATTTCTACACGAGTATCTACCACTGCTTCACACTGAATCACTGTAGGTTCCTCCATATTTGTAACATGAGATCTGGTGGAATTACTATCTACAGTACTGACAGTCTCTTCCTTATGGTTTTCTTCTGGTACATCATCACAAGTTTCTTTACAATCAGCACCTGGCAGTAGTTTATTTGGTTCACTGCTTTCAGCATTTTTAGTTATTACAGCATCACTGTTTGACACAGCAGTACCTGTTTCTTCAGGTTCATTATTTACACCAACTTCAGAATTGACATTAGCATTTGTAAAATCATCTATTGCTGATTCCGATACATGTGACAAAACATTACTATTGTTTTCATCACATTTATCATCACTGATATTTGTTTTCACACCTTTAGGTGTAATTTTGCACAGGTCACCAGATACTTCACAATCCACATTTTCTAACTTGCTGTTGGGGCGTTCGTCAATCTCTTGTTTTGTAGGACTTAAACTTGACTCCTCTTGATCACCATCGGTGTCAGGAACGTCAGTACTATGTTTTGACATATTAATAAGCAGCACTTTTGGTAACTGTGAATCACTAAAATCAGAATCTGAGTGTACCATCTCTACATGTTTCTCTACATTTTTCTTTTCGATCTGCACAAAATTACAGGCTGTACATATATGTCCAAATACAATGCGCTCAGTATTATTTACAGTATGCAAGATGTTAGTCTTTATATCAAAGCCTGGGTGGTGAGTGAGAAAATGTGACTTAAAATTTGGTCTTGAGGCTGAAGTAAATTGACATACATCACACTGATACCGATATTCTCCAGTATGAGTGGTAAGATGATCATAAAAAGTGTTTACCTTATTTGTTATCAGATCACACATTCGACACCTAAATAAAGATTGTTTTCTGTTTCTGTCACCACTAGTTTGAGTAGCACAATCAGCATACTCAGTCTTTTGTGAAGATACTACAATAGCTGCTTCGGCAAGATTCAGCCTAGATATATATACTTCACTGTTTGGGTGTTGTGTTTTATAATGATTAGTAATGCCTCTCCCAAAATATGAGCAAAGCTTGCAGGGATATTTTGGGCTTCCATCAAATGCGTACATTTTATCTACTGCATGTTCTCTGTGGCTATTATAAGCCTCTTGCGAAATGTCCACTTGTTTTGTTTCAGATTTGTTTCCTTTGCTCTTAAGGGAATCTAATTTTAGCTCGGGCCCTACATTCTCCTCGTCACGTTTGGATTCTTCTTCAAGATTGCTTGTCTTAATGTCATCAGACAGACATTCGATCTTCATCTGAACAGACTCAAACTTGCTCTTCTCATTAGAAATGTCCGAGAGATTTTCCCGTGGAGTCTTAATCTTACTATTTTCCTCTGAGCATCCCTGCCTAATAGTATCAGTTTTCTCTTTATCAGCAATTGAGTCATCACCCAATTTCAACTCTAGATCACTGTCATCAACTGAAAAAGATGCTGGGCTCTTTGACAAATCAGATCTGTCAAACTTGCATTTATGTACAGACTTCTTCTTAATTATACCCAACTGCCAAGCACTCGCTTTCTTCTTTTTGGATTTCCTGGGAGTAACTGGCTTTTTGTTACCAAATTGTTCAGTCTCTTGCCTCTCCACTAACTTTGTGTTCTTCAAAGAAGTATCATTTGTAGTTTCATTCTCAACATCACCAATCCTTTGTGCAGCTCCACTACTAGCACAGGGTTCAGCAACATCTTCCTCTTTACATGTTTCACCAAAAGCGTTTTCTGTTAGCTTTTTGATGACATCCTCAATCTTTATAGATCGAGGCTTTGTTCTTCTCTTGCAGCTTGTCCTCTTGAAACAGAATGGGTCCTGCGTTTCAACATACTCATATGCAGATTGATGATCAGAAGCTTTAGCAGATACAGTACTCCTTCTTTCACTAACATCAATCTCTTCATCATCTCTGGATGGAATTTGTGTGCTAGCCCATCTCCACACACTTCTAGCTAGCCTTCTGCACTCCTCTGTCGTGAGAGATACAGTTTGTGAGAGATATTCTTCGTCTTCTGATTTAACATCTTTCAAATCCATTTTTGGTGCACAAGTCTTCTGAAGTACTACTTTCAGTTGATTTTTTGACTGTTCATACTGGTGCTTCTGATGGTCATACTTCTTCTTTCGTCCAGGTTTTGCTTTAAATTCTTTGGAATTATATTCATAATCATCATCTTCTTCATCCTCATCATAACCATCATCTGAAAAGTCTGTTATAGTCTTGCGTCTACCTCTCTGTCTCCTTGTTTTTGAGAAATTCTCACATTCCATTTCTGCTTCTTCTTGCATACGCTTTGCTTCAGTTTTTGATACCTCCTCTATAGACATACCAGGCTTAACTTCTTTTAAAAGTCTGCACATTCTGTAACCTGTTGCTGTCACAACTCCTTCACTGATAAACATTTCTCTTATGTCTTCCTGCAGAAGCTCTAATGGAGAACGACGTCTATGTTTTTTCATTTGCTTTACACCTCTGCCTTTCTTCTCTGTACTCTTTCCATCACAACCACTTTCATTTTCGGAACTCTTTTGTTCTTCAACATTTTGCTTATCTCTGTTTTTATCTGAGTCTTTTACATCTATAGTAACTTTCTTCTTAGTTTTAGCCTTTGTTTTAGGACTAATCATTGCTGGCTTTGGTTTCCTTTTCTCCTCCTCAGCATTTTTTACTTTTGATAACTCAGAAAGTGGCTTCTCGTCCTCTGTGTCATCTTCATTTACTTCACTTTTCTCACGTTGCTTCACTGTGGTCTTATTGTCACCCACATCATCATTATCCTCATCCGATTCGTCAGAGACAATAACCCGCCGCCGTCTTGTCTTTTTTTTATCCTCCTTTACATCATCACCACCATCATCTTCATCAGAATCTTTCTTTTTGTTTTGTTTAGCTTTTGTGTTCTTCTTGCTTTTTCCACTGCTATCAGAATCACTGTCATCAGAATCAGACTCCAGGATACGCTTTATTTTCTGTAACTTCTTTGCTTTCAGCTTCTCATTCAAATTTTCTAAGAAAATGGCATTATCCAATAACTTTTTCCCTTCACCACATTCAAAAGATCTACGAATGAAACTTTCGATAAGTTCCTGTGTTAATTCTTCTGTTTTCTTTGGACATGTCTCAGCAATGTCAATAGATTCTGCTTTCACTGAATTTTCAGTAGCTCCTTTTTCTGTACTTTCCACTGGATCTACTACAGTGGGTCTCAACGGCTTTTCATCAGCAGATGTTTCATCAACCTTTGTTCTAACAGAACTCCTTTCCTCCTCAGACTTTGTAACAGGAACTGGTGACCTAGACCTATGTAGATGAGGTGGATCACGTTTGATTTTTGGTATTCTGAAATGCTGAAAACCATACCCTTTACCTGTTTTGGGAACAGAAGAATCATCGTACAAGCTATTGAGTGGTGAAATGATTTCTTTTGCTCCAGTTTTGCCCCTCTGCGAGTCCCTCTCGCTCTTACTCAAAGACTCTGAATGCCTTTCATCCCGTCTCCTGTCACTACTGTCACCATGCCTCCTATCACTACTCTCACGCTTCCTGTCATTACTTCCATCACGCCACCTGTCACTGCTAACGTCACGGCGCCTGTCCCTGCTTGCATCACGCCGCCTGTCACTGCTAACATCACGCCGCCTGTCACTGCTCACTTCACGCCGCCTGTCACGGCTTCTTGAACGTCTGTCACGGCTTCTAGAGCGCCTTGGGTCAGGAGTTCTTGGTCTCCTTTCAATGAGTCGAGAACTTCTGGCTGCATCAGTGTCCTCTATGCTTCGTCTCCTTGGATCTCTCTCTGACAGGATTGGAGCCCTTCTCCCCAACATTGGTCCTGGGCCCAAAAGACTAGGGGAAGGTTCACCTGGAGCCCTGTAAGATCTACTGGCATAAAAAGAAGAAGGCATATTTTGGTTAGCACTGGCAGTTGGATGTCCCATTTGTGACTGATGGGCATGCTGTTGTAAGTATGATGCATCACTTCTTCCACCATATGGTTGATGCTGCATCACAGCCTGCTGCTGATTTGGCCACATGTGAGCAGGAGAAACATGTGGAGAAAACTGCTGAACAGGTGCTGTGCATCTGTCTCTACTTCTGTGGTCCACTTGCCTGCCAGAATGGTGCACTGGTCCGGACTCTCTGTTGTACTCCACCACTGAAACGTCAGACACAGGACGAGACAGGATTCCGTAACATGGTGAACCTGGCCACTGCTCTACTGGACTACTCTGAGAATAGTCTGTGGTGTTCAGTCTGGGGTCTTTACTAACTCTTTGCTCAACAACTCCTGATCTGTGAACATTAAGCCTTGGGTCTACCACGCCACCCTGATGTCCATGCTGTGTGATTTTGAGACCATCTACATCTCTCTGTCTTGCAGCACCATACATCACATCTGGATGGCTTTGAGCGCCAACAAATGTTGGAGGAATACCTTGTTTTGGAAGTATACCTGGTGTTGGAAGAAGTGCTGGCCTGTTGGTAGAGTTAGGCTGCTCTAAAGAGTTCTCGTACCCATAAGTCCCACTTCCTTGTATTTGCTGCTGACCGAATGCAGTACCTTGAGGCCGAAAGCCCCCTGGATATGCAAGCTGAGAACTTTCTGGGGTATGTGCAGGTGAGCAAACATTAGTATGTGTTATGTTCACAGACTTGTTAGTCATTGGACTTGCTGCTTTAACAGTTTCCAAAATTTCTTTTGTATTTGGTGGAGGGGAAGGAAGGCTTTGAAGATTTTCATGCACTATCCTTTGCAAATCCTCTGAACTCAATGACGACAGCAAACTGTGTGATTTACCTTTGTTATCACTCTGATTTGACTGTGGCGTAGTCTGAAAATTCTTCACAGCATATCCACTCCCTAGTTTCAGACGTGGGTCACTATTTTCATTTGACTTTGGCTCCACTTGTTTTACATCACTATCAGGTGTATTTGCAACACTTGGTTGTTCAATGCTTTGTCGCTTCCTGGGATCTGAAGATCCTTTCCATTTGTCAAACCTGCTGGGACTTCGTGAAAATAAAGGTGTTTTTTCCTCAACAGCACTGTGATCAGGTACCTTCGAACAGGAACTCGTCTTATCTACCTTCTCTAATAATGATCGAGCAGGAGACAATGTATCAATATTCAATTTTTCAGGTTTATTCTTCACAGGTGAAATTTTTCTGTCATCTTTATTTATTAATCCCCTCAATGCACCACCTGTACTCACTCCCACTCTATGTACTTTATGTATTTCTTCTTCAAGTTTTGCACGTAATGATCTTGAAGTAATACCTTCATCTTTCTTTGAAGCTGTGTTCTCATCTTCACTCAGAAGAGACTGCCCTTCATAATTATATGCTGATGACGAATTATTTTCCCTTTCTTCTATACATGATGCTGCATCTCTTGACTCTTCTACTGTACTTAATTTGTTCTCACTATGTGAATCCCAGAAGTGCTTACTTGTCTGCAGTTCATGTGTACTTTTACTTGCCCTATCACTGTATTTGGAGATATTATAAGTAATACTCAATGACTGGGATAAAGGTGTGTTTTTATTTACTGAAGATTTGTCAGTTTCACATACCCAGTCCATAGCTGAAGCAATGTCATACGACAGTAACTTTGAAACCGAGGCATTCTTTAATGCTTTTTCCTTTCCACTCAGGACATCTTTACGCCTGTCATAAATCCATTCCATGTCTGATGAATTATCACTTGAAATATCTATAATTTTTGTTAGCTTCTCTCTGCTTTGAGCAAGTATGTCTTCTGGAAGTCTGGTTTCTGTAGATGAAACACAGTTATCACTCTGACTACTGGTGACAGTAGGCACAGGTGACATGCGACTAGGTGAATCATCACTAACACGAGCAACAGCTTTCTTCAATGGTGCAACATACGCTGATGGTTGTGGTGTAGTTGAACTCACCACTGCCTCACTGAAATCAAACAGCATATTCAATCAATTAATCCATATTTGGAAGATGGTTCTATACTGAAAGTAACCGTATCAAATGAGGGAATTAAACAGTACTTGTACATATGTTTCTTCAGACAGAAAAATCGTAATTTATTTAAGTGTCAATTTATAACAAACTGCAGGTACCACAACACCAACTTATTTCTTGTATCTATTACGTAAATATTACCTGAACTACAGCTTAATCTGCACTGTGGTTGTCATCCATCATTGTATAAGTTGATTTTTTGAAGTGCTGCAGTTCCAGTAGCCAGTACACATTATAAAGAAGAATTTTGTTTTCTTTTTTCCATCAGTACCCACTAAATACATACATTGACATACTACCCTAACTTACAAAGATAAACAGCCTATGCTGGAATAGGGTAAACTCAATAAATTATACACATCAACATTTAAATGAAACTGCTTGTCTTTAAGTGTAAAATTGTTCAAACAACACATGGGACAATTGAAAATTGTCAACGGCACAGGCCAGACTTTCGAAATACAGACCAATTACAAACAATGTCTTCAAGTGCCTGTGAAAGGGAAAGGCACTCTGATTTAGCGAAAAACTGAATCCAAAAATAATTCGAAGAAGGGCTTCACCTTCTCTGATAGTCATAACTCAACAGAAAAATCCTCAAAAATCTATAAATGCATTTGTTGTCTCATACTGCCATATACAGCAGCAATTATATCCAATGACTGAAGACAAATCTACATCCCGTAACACCTGATAAAAATCTTCATGAAGACCTACAGTCTATGTCCTGAACATCCATGAAAATATACAAGCTCTATGCCTCAAATCCTACCCCCATGAACCATGAAGCTTGCCGTTGGTGGGGAGGCTTGCGTGCCTCAGCGGTACAGATGGCCGTATCGTAGGTGCAACCACAACGGAGGGGTATCTGTTGAGAGACCAGACAAACGTGGGTTCCTGAAGAGGGGCAGCAGCAGCAGCAGCAGCAGCCTTTTCAGTAGTTGCAGCGGCAACAGTCTGGATGATTGACTGATCTGGACTTGCAACACTAACCAAAACAGCCTTGCTGTGCTGGTACTGCGAATGGCTGAAAGCAAGGGGAAACTACAGCCGTAATTTTTCCCGAGGTCATGCAGCTGTACTGTATGATTAAATGATGATGGTGTCCTCTTGGGTAAAATATTCCGGAGGTAAAATAGTCCCCCATTCGGATCTCCGGGCGGGGACTACTCAAGAGGATGTCGTTATCAGGAGAAAGAAAACGCGTTCTACGGATCGGAGCGTGGAATGTCAGATCCCTTAATGGGGCAGGTAGGTTAGAAAATTTAAAAAGGGAAATGGATAGGTTAAAGTTAGATATAGTGGGAATTAGTGAAGTTCGGTGGCAGGAGGAACAAGACTTCTGGTCAGGTGAATACAGGGTTATAAACACAAAATCAAATAGGGGTAATGCAGGAGTAGGTTTAATAATGAATAGGAAAATAGGAGTGCGGGTAAGCTACTACAAACAGCATAGTGAACGCATTATTGTGGCCGAGAGAGACACGAAGCCCATGCCTACTACAGTAGTACCAGTTTATATGCCAACTAGCTCTGCAGATGATGGTGAAATTGATGAAATGTATGATGAGATAAAAGAAATTATTCAGGTAGTGAAGGGAGACGAAAATTTAATAGTCATGGGTGACTGGAATTCGAGAGTAGGAAAAGGGAGAGAAGGAAACATAGTGGCTGAATATGGATTGGGGGAGAGAAATGAAAGAGGACGCCGTCTGGTAGAATTTTGCACAGAGCATAACTTAATCATAGCTAACACTTGGTTCAAGAATCATAAAAGAAGGTTGTATGCATGGAAGAATCCTGGAGATACTAAAAGGTAACAGATAGATTATATAATGGTAAGACAGAGATTTAGGAACCAGGTTTTAAATTGTAGGACATTTCCAGGGGCAGATGTGGGCTCTGACCACAATCTATTGGTTATGAACTGTAGATTAAAACTAAAGAAACTGCAAAAAGGTGGGAGTTTGAGGAGATGGGACGTGGATAAACTGAAAGAACCAGAGGTTGTACAGAGTTTCAGGGAGAGCATAAGGGAACAATTGACAGGAATGGAGAAAGAAATACAGTAGAAGAAGAATGGGTAGCTCTTCGGGATAAAGTAGTGAAGGCAGCAGACGATCAAGTAGGTAAAACGGCGAGGGCTAGTAGAAATCCTTGGGTAACAGAAGAAATATTGAATTTAATTGATGAAAGGAGAAAACATAAAAATGCAGTAAATGAAGCAGGCAAAAGGGAATACAGACGTCTCAAAAATGAAGTCAACAGGAAGTGCAAAATGGCTAAGCAGAGATGGCTAGAGGACAAATGTAAGGATGTAGAGGCTTATCTCACTAGGGTGCACCTGTGTGCACTGTAGATTGAATCCTCTCATAAATATTACAACAAATATCCATGAGGCCGGTATTACATTATCATATTACACTGACAAAGAAATATTATCAAATATTCATCAAAGATCTTTGACATGGAGCTAAACAGGGGCGTTACACTGTTATGTAATTGGATGAAATGTGGCAGAAAAAAAAAGGAAATATACTTGGATGAAGCTCTAGGTACAGCGCCGAGATGATAAAAGCATTCAGTAAAATTTATTACAACAGCTGAAAATGGATTAAGTCAAGTCTTAATACACAAGTTACTTACAAATGGATGCCAGTGTATTTCAGCATTTTCTCAATAAAGGGGCTTCTCATATTACAAAACAGAACACTCTTGATAACTGTTATATGTGCAGAGGACAGGCAAACTGTGACACTGATTTCTTGATAGATGAGAGAGCTAGTCTAGTTCACAACACAGCTCTCTAATGTTACACTGCACATTAAACAACATAATTCCAGAAACGAGTCAAGTGATTTATAAGGCACTGAAAGAAGAATATGTGAAGGTAAGTAATTTTTTAATATTATACTATATGGACAATCCGACCTATTTTTAATTTTGAATAATTTAATTAATGAAATTAGTGTCCCAATAACTACAAAATTAAAAAGTACAAAACAGATGAAGTGCTGCGGCACTCAGCATTCAAAAATAGACAAAGTAGAATGGAAAGCTAAGAAAGAATTTTTTATTTTAAAGTGTGACCGCATCCTCTATTCCAGCTTGCTGAAAAGCTACCTGACTGTTTCCAGGGTAGTGGCGGATGGCTGTAACTGCGACTGTGGACATGAAGTCACCTACAGCATATCTCACGTGCCCATCAACACACAATTAATAGCATGCACTGTGCTTCTTGCTCACTCTCCCCCCTACCCACCCCAACCTCCCTGGCCTAGCCAAAGCAAGTTTATTTTTAAAAAATAAAAAAAAGAGTCGAAGGAACAAAGTAACTTTGAAGCCATGTTTACAAACACATTACAGAGATGTCAAATAGCTGTAACATTTCACATTGCATTGAACAGAAGATGAACAACTTATGATCAAATCAACAGCGAGGTCCTAGATTTGATCATGTCTGACGACAGGTGAGATTTGACAACATCCTCTATTACACCATCAAATTTCTTTGACATAAATATGTGACATATGAACTTTGACAAAGAAATATAATAGTGTAATATTGGCCTAATACTGCAAACAATTTCAAACACAGAAAATGCATCCAATTGGCTCCATTAATTCATACAGAGGTCCATCAGTCTGAACCAACTATGACACCTATGGGACAATGGACTTCAAAACCAGACTTTAGTAAAAATCTACAATTTTAGGCTGGCAATCTGAGAGTTGCTCCATGCAAGAAATTATTGAATATAACCAGAAGCTTCTATTCTGAAGTGACAACTGCTCAAGATATGCTACTGCATCTGAAAAACTGATATCACTTCCACCTCTAAATCAATTATCCAACAAGCCTGTATCAACAGTCAACATAATGTACCAATCGATTGTGGACACAATGTGAAAAAAATTTAAAACTTCGTACCCTATATTCAAACTATCCTCATTTACAGATCCACACGTTAATCAGAACACAAAAGATGAAATGTCAGAGGCATCAACAGAAGTAGAAAATTGAACACATTTTTACACCACTGTTTTGCTTAAGAAAAACAAGAAATGGCATACTGTGAAAACAAAGCCAACCAATCATTTCAAATTAAGGTTTCTGACTAATTCATCTGTCACTGGCCCCAAGATAAGACCCACACCACCAATCTAAGTCTCATTCATCTGGACCACCTGTGATTTTCTGCCACCCCCCCCCCCCCCCTCCCAACCTTTTTTTCTTTAAAAAAATATATACAAGTGCATAACAATATTTCAGTGTTACTAAATTGACTAATGTCTCTGTTTTGACAGTGCGTCTTTGTCACTTTTTGTCCTATGGCTTCCCCATAAGGAACAAAGAAGGTATATTAGAGTTCAACATCCTATCAAGAAAAAGTTCATTAGTAGCAGATGTTATTTAAAACCCGTGCAATTCTGTATGTCTTAGTTTGTTTGGTGTATTATCTCCAAAATTAATATTACAACCAAAATTTAAATAGAATAGAGTTTAGTGTAGTCTGGTGTAGTACAATCTACAGTGGCAGTAATTGTTCTCAGTATTCGACAAACTCATCAGGCAGTACCTTTGGCTTATATGTTTATGCAGGTAAAGCAAAAATTTTCCACTACTGTAACAGTGAAACATTTATATTTATGTATGAGGACATAAGCAACAATGTTTGCTCATTTTGGAGATGCACAACATAATGAAGTCAATGAAACTATAATGATTACTTGCATCTGGCCAGTTAAAATTTCAACACCCCCCCCCCCCCAAAAAAAAAAAAATAAACCCCAATGTCAACCTGCCAAACTAAGACAGAAGTAAGAACACAACAAGGAGAAAAACTCATCTTTGCATGAAAGAACTTTCTTTTCTTTCTTTCAACTCATTAAAGATTGCAAAGCACCAATGTATTGCAGTCATAACTCACTCAGCAACAAATTTGTTTAGGTTTGCAAATTGTTGAAAGTAAGAGAGGGCCAAATCTAGTGAACAGTGTAGTGTTCCAACAACTCTTACTTTAAATCACAAAGGTTAATCACTGTCAAATCATCTTTGTTGATAAATGTCTTAACTTGGTGAGAAAGGGATTTTCTTTCTTTTGCAGTTCATTTTTTCTTCCAAATAGTCCGGATGACAGTATCACCCAGTTATCATTTTACTTGTTGTTTCCAGTGTGAAACGGTGCTACCATGTTCCATCCCCAGCACAAACTGGGAACAAAATCCATTGAATTCTTTGGAAAAAGGTATTAACACTGCTGAAAAATAGTGCTCATACTTGCTTTTCATTAAAATGGAATAAAATCTGCATCAATCTTGTGCAGAGTTTCTCACTGTTAACTCTCACTGCGAAAAGTGCCCTACTCTTTTCTCCTGACATGCCCACGAAAGGATTCACACACCCTTAATTGCTTATCATCCAAAAACACACACACTACCTCAGTGTTCTCGACTGTGGTTCCAATTTTGTGTTGTCCTTCACATCAATGGTCATCGAGAGAAGTGTGGGCATGTTTAAGTTCAACCACCAATTTCCTTGGAAACTTTTTATAAACAAACACTATTTGCATTTAATTTACATTATTGTGCAACATGCATCAGCACAACAAAAATTTAATTTCACTGATACAAATGTCATGTCTATAACTGGCTGAGAAATTTCCTCCTTGCCCAGTTTTCTCAAAAGTAGTTTCTACATTGCTGTCCACTAAAATTTAGAAATGGGAAAGGATAGCAAGTAACAACATTTTACTTACTGCAACTACATTCAGTGATTAAGTATGTAAGTGATTTGGGGGTATACAGTATATGAAATTTAGTACAGTGCTATAGCCTCTGACAGCAACAATGGCTGCAACTGCATAATCAAACTGAATTGGGATGACAAACACACAAATCCACATTGCTTCAATTCTATACCAGAGTTCATTATCTACATCTACACTCTGTAAATCACCATGAAGTGCATGACGGAGGGGAAAGTCCCATTGTAACAGTCGTTAGGGTCTCTTCCCATTCTGATCATGTATGGAGCATGGGAAGATTGACCGAATGCCTGTGTGTGTGTGATTCCAGTTCAGTTCCTTCCTTCAGTATCTCTGCAACACTCTCCCACGGATCAAACAAACTTGTGACCATTTGAGCTATCCTTCTCTGTACGTGTTCAATATCCCCTGTTAATCCTATTTGGTGCAGGTCTCAGGCACTTGAGCAATATTCTAGAACCAGTCACAAAAGAGATTCATAAGCAGCCTTAATTGTAAACTGACTGCATTTCCCCAGTATTCTGCCACTAAACCAAAGTCTACCACCTGCTATTTCACATCCTAGGTGTTTGTACAATTTGGCCGTTTCCATCATCAATCACAGTGGTAGGCAAGTGGTAGTGCGCCAGTGTCTCGGCAGACTAGGACCAGATGTTTTCAATATGTAAGAGAACGTGCTGCCCAGAGCAATAATGTGAACACCATCTGTATCAAGATAATACAGCACATGCAACATGTAGTCTCAAAAGGTCTTTTAGAAAGATAACCCAATGTAGACCTCAAAGAAAGGGTATTCCCACCCGCCTGAACAAACGAATAAGGTAACAGCTGCTATTCAAATTACCAACTATGGAAACTATAGTCTGATTAAAATTACACGATCGCTGACACTTCACACCACTGCAAACTGTCACAACAGTCAATTCATTTCCAATTCATTGTACAGTTTGCCTTCTTGATATGTTTGGATCCCAAATCCTGGGTCTGGCCTATTTAGTTCATATTTCATCACAAGTGATAACCACGCCAAAAACACAAGGATACTAATGAAATACACACGTTTCAGACAACACTAACTACACAGTACTGGATCCTTTGGCACAAGATACAATTCAGTGTCATGTATACAGCTGTTATAATCACTGAGATTGGCTTCATTAGATAAAATTTGCATGAAATTGTGTGAAGAAGGATTTCTGAACACTGCAATTAATCATTGCTACTGGGTCATCAGAGTCATAAATCCATCAACTTTTCCCAATGTAGTGGGGTAGCAGAGTGGGTATCATACTAATCTGATGTGTAGAAGATCACACGTTCAAATCTTGTCAACTGCAATGAATTTTTTTATTTTTCTACATCTAATCCAAGGACTTTATTATTTTTATTCAGTTAACTCATTTAAATTTGTTTTTCTCTAATACTTCGCTGCATCATTATCTTGTCATACCGACATTTTTATTTGCTCTTATTTTTCTTTCTATCATCTATTTGGAATATGCTTGTGTCAACTATAACCTCCAACCCAAGTACCAACCAGGATTTCTCACTGGTTGGTAATGCATCAGACCATGTAGCTGGCGTAAGGTTAGTTTCACGGTAACTAATGACAGCAAGAAATTTTAAGTTTGCTTTTAGTGCTGAAATCAATTTTTTTTTTCTGTTTCGAGTTTGCTCATGCCTTGAACAAGGTGATCATGATTTTAGTCCTGGCACAGACTGTTGATTGTTGTTTCCTCTGATATACTGCACATCACAAGGTTGTGGTTTGGTTAGACCATGTGTAAATTCAGGGTTACAAACCCATCATCTGCCGCAGTTCAGATGTTGGTCACTTAAAATGAATTGCTGACAGATCATCTCCCATCTCCATCATACTTCGCAGCTGCCACTTCCATCACCACTGTGTGTTACACATGAATGTTATTTGTGAAGTGACCCGCTGTGTCTGTATGTTGTCTATAACTGGTGGATGTGGCAACACTGTAGTGGCAAGTGACATCAACCATCAAGTAATTTCAATCTGACTATAGAGGTGATCATGTTGTGTACCCTATAGCATCCCATACCATCACATCAGATGCTCAGACCTTTTCACAATGACAAGGGCTCTCTGGCAAAAGTCACAGTATATTCATCAAGATGCTGTGCTCAGAATTAGGATTCACTTAAAGAGACGATGTGCCATCACTCCTGTGAACAGTTACATCGACTCCACCAACAAACGTACTGTAACCTACTTCCTTTGTCTGTGGCACTATGGGCATAATTGCACTATCCATGTGGATACTTGTCAGTGGCAAACAAGTTCATTTTCTGACTCAAGGTATGTGACATATGTTACAATTCTTCAAGGACAAGCAAGCAATGTGTAAAAGTCCTCTACAGTACTACTCATTTGCGGCAACCAAAATCCTGCTTGGTGTTGAGATGGCCCTCTAGAACCCACTGATCCCATTCTCGAATGATGGTTATTCCATCGCAACCAAAGCATGCAATCTTATCGCTGCACAATAAACTACAGCCTCCATAGGCTGTCATCCTGCTGCTGTTTAATTTGACACTCAAGGCCTGCAGACGTGACTGTCTCACAAATAACATCAATAATTTCAGAATGAGAAAGGCACTGTGTAATATTTCCTCATGTACAGAATGCAGTAATTTCACTCCTACCTACTTATGTTGTACAGTTCCACTAAAATGCTAACCATTTTCGTACCCCAATATGCAGTACACTTCATGCCATTTTAACAACTGGTGCTTGCCATCTTCATGGATTTGCAATTTTAATGGTTAGCAAGGTATTTTGGTATCAAATGCCAGGAATAATAATAATAATAATAATAATAATAATAATAATAATAATAATAATAATCCTTCCACTTACTGCTACACTATACACACCGTTTCACTGGTGGCCAACTCAAAAATCTCAGTCTGCAAGCTCGTAATGTAGAAAGTTGGTTACGTAACTTGTGAGGGTACTGGCAAACTCTTCTCACCGAGAGAGAGAGTACGAAGAACTTTACACTGAAATGTTGGCTACACATATTTCACTTAAGCATTCAAGACCACAGGTATCAATACAATATTAATAAATAAAACAAAGGGGAAGAGCAATGTTTCTAAACACGAGGGTTGACTGGAAAGTAATGCCTCCACCTTCGTAACTCTTCAACAGTTGGTAGCATCTTGTTCCATAGCCTATTCTCTACAGCTCCACTTAGCGGGAAGCTTTAGCATTGAACGGTTGTGTTTTTACAGTGTCAAGTATGGAACTCTGTGCAGACAGTCTGTCGATGTGATTTAAGCAACGTGCAGTCATTGAATTCTTGACAGCGGAAAATGTCACCCCAAAGAAGATCCATCAGAGAATGAAAGCAGTTTATGGTGATTGTGTTGACATGAGTACTGCGCGTCGTTGGGTCAGTCAAGTTTAAAGACGTTGAGGTGGGAGCATCTGACCAGCATGACAAACAGAGTTGGACTTACTGTGACAGCAACCACCTAGTTTCCAAAGCAAAATGTTGACAGATTGATTCAGGACGATCGCCGTATCTCTTAGAGAGAAATTTCAAGCACAATCGGCATTTCACAAGAATGTTGGGTCACATGTTTTCATGCATCATGACAATGCCAAACCACACACTTAACGTGCCACCACAGCAGAACGTCAGACTGAATCTCAACCACTGTACGGCATCTTCCATACAGTCCAGATTTAGCACCGCCTGACTTCCATCTCTTCCCAATAAAGAAAGATGGTCTGCGGAGACATCATTATGCTTCTGATGCAGACATTGAGAGAACTGTGAGACTGGTTGCAGAAAGTGTGTGTCGACTTCTTCCGTGACGGCTTCAGGAAATTTGTTCATCGTTGGCGGAAAAGTATCCAATTGGCTGGTGATTATGTGAAAAAGTGAAGATTGGTAATTAAAGATCGCATTCTAAGGATTATTTCTGCTTTTGATTTATTAAAATATTCCCATCCAAACTCAATTAACGAAGGTGGAGGCATTACTTTTCATTCAACCCTCATACTTATTCATTCACGACAAGCTGAACAACCATATTCCACCATTAACCAAGTTACTTATGATATGAATCAATTGCATTAAAAACTTTACCTCTTATCCCTTGTAGTTGCACTTTTGGTTAATTCACCACCAACAGTAGCATT
This sequence comes from Schistocerca gregaria, assembly GCF_023897955.1. NCBI lineage: Eukaryota > Metazoa > Arthropoda > Insecta > Orthoptera > Acrididae > Schistocerca > Schistocerca gregaria. The sequence continues at coordinate 435,504,655 of NC_064927.1, forward strand.
TTCTTGCTTTATTCCTGCACTGAGGCTCTCCTGTATACCTGGAACCTTAAAAACAAACGAATTATCAACAACCTCGATTACTAATAATTCACCTGAGAGAGAGAGAGAGAGAGAGAGAGAGAGAGAGAGAGAGAGAGAGAGAGAGGGAGAGAGAGAGTTCAATATAAATACCTTGTCAACCTTCTCCCTCAGCTTCTTCAGAACTTCCTCACACTTCATCAGTGTCTCAATCTTCAGCCTACAAATAACCATTAAAATCAAGTTAATTCAGAGCATGGAGCAGGCCCAGCTGCTTCTCTATAGTTACTGCAACTATTTTTTTTCAATTATTGGAATCTATTCTTGAAAAATTAAATGGAGAGAGACTGTTACGCACTAAGCTTTCAGCCATAGCCTTCTTCAGAAATGAAAGGAACACTCACACACGCACCCGCACGCACACCTTATGCACAGGATTGTTATCCTGACTGCTCTGACCAGACTACAATTCTTTCACTGAACGAAAGAAGCAAACAGTAGTGGAGCAGGGAAGGGGGAGGGAGAGAAAAGTATGAGGGGGGGACGGAAGAGGGCTGTCTGGTGGAGCATGCAGGGACTAGAAGGCAGCAGGACACAGTTGCCAGGTGCAGCATCGGGAGGCTTTGTGGGAAGGAGGAAAGGAGGGGGTATGGAAAAGGAGAGAACAGAGATGAGTGAAAGACATGGGTGTGTTGACAGAGAGAGCAACAATGAGGACGAAGGAGATGAACTGGGAGGTAGTGTAGGACAGAGTGGGAGAAAACTGTTGGGTGGAGGGTGTGGAACAACAGGTTACTGTAGGTTGAGGCCAGGATAAGGTTGGGAGCGGAGAATGCATTGTAAGGTAACTGCCACCTGTACACTTCAGAATAGCTGGTGGTGGAGGGAAGGAGCTATGTGGCCCAGGTTGTAAAGCAGCCATTAAAATCAAGCATGTTATGTTCAGCTGCATGTTGTGCCACAGAGTGGTCCACTTTGCCCTTGGCCAGTTTAGTGGTGGCCATTCATCCTGGTGGACAGCTGGTTGGTAGTGATACCAATATAAAAAGTTTGCAACAACAGAAAACCATTTTAGGAGGGGTGGGAAGGATCCTCGGTAAGATGTCCTTCATTTCAGGATATGATAGTCAAAATTCTGGTTTCCATAGCTTGAAGGCACAACAATGACTGAAATAATAACTATTAGGGTACTTTTTCCTTTTGCTGCAACATATTTTGTAGTCTGGTGTTAAGACTGACTGGACAAAATTGTTTGGAATTATAATATTGTGACTGGGTTTTTTGCTTACTTTTTCGAAGCAAAAGATAACCTTTGCTTCGTCCCCTTCACAACAATTTATCAAAGTCCCAACAATTTAACATTATTCAGTTCAACTGTCATCTCCATAATATTTAGTTTAATTTTAATTTAATATTATTCTGACTGTGTTCTGGCAGTTATTAGAAGTATTGATTCCAGGTTGAACTATGTAGATAAAACAGGCAATGAGTACTAAAATACTCCATCATGACAGTATATTGAAGTAATTAACGTTGATAAAATAACTATACTTACATTTTCTTAGAATTTGTGAGGACGGCGTGCAAGCTTTTCATTTTTGAAAGCTGTGCCTCTCGAGACTTGTCACGCGTACGCTCTAATTTTGATATCATTGTTTCAAGAAACGGTATATACTCCTGCATCTGTCTAAACTTGGCTTCTTGTTGACTGCATTCTTCAGTACTGAGATCCTTACCTCCACCTAAAACATTAAATTTTTAAATGGGTTGCTCATATAAGCTGAGCTGGGGGTAAGACACACATATTCACATGAAATGACTTCATTTCCTAGGAAATATTCACTTAAAAATGCATCTGTGCCTATTAATATTTCAGTACCGTACACATCATATTCGGCTCAACTGTAACACAACACCTCTAAACTGATTAGGACTATGTGCTTGCATGCACACACGCACACACATTATCTCCAGAAGAAATAGAATGGAAGTCTCCAAGATAAATTATAATATTGTAGTTTTTGTCAACATTTGTTTCCACCTCTCTATGCCCTCACTTAAGAGTGACTGGTTATCTTTACCCTGGCCATGCTCACCACAGATTTTCAACTGGAAGTTACTGCTGCAATTTTCAGCAGAACCACATCTTTTATCATGTGGAGAGAGAGAGAGAGAGAGAGAGAGAGGGGGGGGGGGGGGGGAGCAGACTTTGACAAGAAATTATGGTACAATTTAGTTAGCAGCAGCATAGATAAAGGATCATCAAAAAGCCATGTGGTCATAATAATGGGGGAAAGGGGGGTTAAGGTTACTGTTAAAATTCTATAATCAAGAGTGCAAGTTACAAAAAAAGCAACATAGGAGGATGGAAATTATGACAAAATAAAGAACTAACATGGCACGAAAGAGTATCTTGAGCGAAGTCTTCCTACACACTATGATGCTACAGAAAAAAAATAATCCTCATATAATGAGGAAACAGTGTACCAGTCACTATTGGGTAAGCATTATCCTACTTCTTTTCAACAACGGGTCCAACCTGAGGGATTAGATTTACACAGAGGCTTATGAACTGTACTGATCAAAATCTGTTATTAAGAATAGAGGGGGATGGAATAGGATGCACATGAAAATTTGTCGGCCTCAAATTAATTATTGAAGAATTAAGTGTGGCTTAGGGTTAAGACAAAACATCGGAAGCAAAAGCATCCTATAGAACATGTCACGTTCCTGAGAATCATGTCTACCAACATAAATATTCCTGAATGTACACTTCTTCCTCTAATCACGTATGATCTGATGGATATGTAAGTACATTGCTCCTAGAAATCATTTGGTAATTGTTTGCATTCATCCTGGACAAACTGCATTTTTGCTTCAAATTTACATCAGTTACATCAATTGTTTCTACAATCCCATTTCTACAGCAGACAACTGAAGTATTCCACAACTTATATGTCTTACCAAGTTCTGACTTCTTATTTTGCCACTACAAATAATTTTTGGACCACTGGATAGTTGTCAGAATATGTATAAAAACATGCATCAAATGGTCTCAAGTTGCAAGATTCAGCATTAAATTGTAAATCCCCTACAAATGTACCAGTGAGTCAGTTCAAAGTAGAGGAAAAGACATTTGCATAACACCAGTAAGAACCGTATCATGTAATGCATGTACTATTCAAAGCATGATATGAGGGTGATAATATCTTTATTTTATGAATATCGAACATCTCCCACCACTCCCCCCCCCCCCCCCAAAAAAAGAAGGAAGTTCCACTTGGGTACATTAACCTTTCTGCATGTGACTGAGCTACTTCTGCAAAGCAGTTTAAGTTTAACTTGTCTTTTCAAGGTAAACAAATTGTAAAGTGCTTTTTCCAGCAAATTTCAAACACCACTACATTTTCTGTGCTCACACACAGTATTGAAGATCACGAAACAACTCTTCTTCCAACAACTGTAACGTAACTTAAACATATCAGTATGCAAACAACTTATATACTGGCATCTTACTTTAATACTGCTGCTACATGAAGAATGAAATGCCAGCTTACCTGCATCCCAAGTTTGCTTATTTTCAGCCATCATGCTCTTTTATGATGATTATTCAGTGCCTGAAAGAGCAAAGCAAAATCAGTAGTTGGATAGTGTAAGCAACAATTTTGTATCACAAAGATTATATCAAATACATATAAACAATACAGTATACAACACTTATAATGCAGTAGCAGTGCAAAATGCAAATCAAAACATGTAAGACAGAATACAAGGTGGATATGTAGCTGTTTAGCCTTTACTATGTTATGAAAGACAATGTTCTGGCTAAGTTTGTTTCTGATGAATGATTTCATATTTAAAACATTTTGTGCTGTTAAAGATCACTCCCTCCTGCCACAAATATGAATAAAATAGTAAAGCTCTACTCTCAAAAACAATGAATGCCTCATTTGACAATAGTTAAATAACTTAGCAGCACATCTAATGAGGTTTCAACTAATGAGATATAGAGTCCTAACAGAACCCATAAATAAAATTTACAATTTCATTGCTAAATGTGTGATCAAAATTTTGTGCTGTTTAAGACATTTGCTGAACAAGATTTTCACTTAACGAGAGTTTACAGGTGACAATGAATGGGCATCACAATACACTGAGCTTTGTGAGCTCATCCACTGGCCATACAGTACATTGTATGTGTGATTTTTAAGTGAGAAGCAGGCAGCAGTTTTCATCACTTACTCAGGATGTGAATGTGTTACATCTCATGCAACATTAATGGAAACCAGGATGGAAATCAGTACATGAAGGAACTACAAACATGTTTATCACACTTCTGGGCATAAGATTCCATACATTTTTCACGGAAAACATCCTCTCACGATTGATTTTCAACAGTGTTTGTCTGTAACATCTAATAATAGCATAAAAGAAGTACAAATACAGCAACACATTTCTTGAGTCAGTAGAATAACTTACACTTCGTGAAACATTATTTATGTAAACTACAAAATGAAAATAACTAAGTGTTCTTCAGTGTATTTAGTGTGAAACAAAACCTTGAATCTCAATATACTTTGAACAGTACATATCAAGCACAAAACAGCCTTCAAAATGTCATAATTAAGGCCTTCATTATACCCTAGTGAGATAGTCACATTTATGTCGTGAATGCCACTCGCAAACTGGAAACAAACCCACAATGTGTGCAGTATGTGGCAACTTCGATGAGTTATGGAAAACGTAATAAACAATAACAGATGAGAGCTATCCACTGTTTTTCCACGTGTGAACTATATTATCCTACATAAATGACAACAACAGTGTAGATGCTGTTTACGAGTGAACACGTAATACACATTGTTTGCAAGCAATATTAAAAAAATATTTACGGTTTAAGAATGAAAATGCACCCTCTCTCCAGAAAAACTGTCGTATCTGTTATGGCAAGACAAAAAAAAAAACTTATACCGTTCACCACTTAAAAAATAGGCCTACATATTGACATTTTGGAACACGCCGCATGCAACGACTTCTCTTAGAAAACGCGGCATATAACCAAGTTTAGGTGCAAGTTTCCTTTTTTTTTTCAGAACCATGCCAAACACAGATTGCGAAAAAGTTTTCACTATTTCTCACGAAGTCCATTGGTGTATTCGTCGAAAGACAATCCTTGTCAGTTATATGCGACGATTAATTTTATTGCAGTTCCAAAATATCAGACAGTATCAACATTGTACTATATGTGTAGTTTACGTTTGCTTCACACTGCAACGGTTAATATCTACGCTAACTCATCACCACTTTTAATGCAACTCCATGTACCTTATTATTCTAGTAAAATTGGAGCATTTTCCAGAAATACGCTCTCTTCCATAAAACGATGTTCAACAACACTGCTCCACATGTTCTCATTAATGTCTATACGCATTAATGGAATGGGCGATTACAGTATTTTTTTGAATCACAGCTACTACGTAGAGCTCGTCGTGCTCTGCAACAATTTTCCAGCAGTGCTGAAACTCTTTCCATATCAGCGGAGTATTCCTTTTACCTTCACAAAAAAATCTGGGCACACACAACACAAGTGATTGATGCTATCGATTTTTCCTCTTATTTTGTGTTGTAGGCAGCTCCTCACTTTCCCACATTGACGCGGTTCCAAAACTTGGGTAAGTTCCGGCTTCATGTCCAACAGCGCCACTATCCAAGTCTACCAAGTTTGTATCTTCAGCACAAGACACCATGAACATCTCTTCTTTCACTCTGTTCTGTACTGTGCCATGTTTGGACTTAACTGCTTGGAGACCTATTCGTTAATTGTTTTCGGCTCACACGAAATTCGAGTATTTCGCTTGCGCCTTTCAAGAAACATGCAGCCTTCACATGCAGTTTTCGTTCTTGAATCCCGAAGCACACGCCCTAGCTGCTGCATTCTGTCCAAACATAAAACTGATCGCTCATCTGCACTCATCTGCTTCATGTTCCATGGTAGAAATGGCGACGTTGCATTCTGGCATTTGACGAGCTTTTCAAGTCGTTCACACATCAACGAAAACCATTCAGTATTCTTCTGTCCCTGCAAACTTACCTTTCATATAAATAAGACGAGTGTATCTATCTTTCAACAGCGTCTCTCAAAACATAATGCAAATTCCATTCGATCTTGACGATACATTTTCTTGTCCGCTCCTTCATCTGCAAAACAAGACTGAATCGCCCAGCACAAGCCAGAGTTAAGGCCCAGGGAATTCTAGTTGTTCATATTACCACCAGGTGGCAGACTGTGAGTACGCGCTTGAAATCTGCCAGTGAGAGCCATCGATTCTCTCTACATTAGTTCTTGGAGTTGGACGGACGCACTGGCACGTACGTTAAGCTATCTCAATACTCGTGTTCATTTGGAACGGTATTGTCTACGTGTTAGTACGCGTGGTATTTGAAACGTTTAATTTCAATAGTACAGAGAAAAAGGATAGGATTTAATTCGGTGATGTAAATGGGTTGCGTGGAATCGCGTGGATGTTTTCGTACATCCAACGTATTATTACAAGTCGCTGTGCAATTATTACAGCGCAAACACATATGTACTGACAACATTCCTACGTGTAAATTGCTATTTAGTGAATTTCTGCTGGTACTACGTTGCGAGTTATCTGTGTATTCATGCGCGCACGCAGTTAAGACAGTTGCGAGGTTGCTGCTATCGTAGTAGTTCTGCTTTGCAGCAGCTCGTGGAATTTCCAGTGTAGTGTTCTGGGTGTGCTACGATATATGATGCAACGCAGCGTGATATTGGCCGCCTTGTGATACACAATAGAGGAATATAGTGAAGGGAATGTACTCATATTCTTACGTACAGTCACAGTTGCATAGAATTTGTGAGTTGTATAGCGTGTTATATTTTTATTACAGGGTATTTGACACGTTGTGATTTTAAAAGGAAAGAAATAAGTGAGCAGGTATAATCAGTGCTGAGAAACAAAAGAGAAGCTGCAGCGGCACCTTATTCCAAAAATAAATAGCCTCCTTCAAACACTCCTTGTGGAAATTCCTTTTAAGCGTATGTTAATGTCTTCCGTTTACTTTTGAAGGTAAGTGTGTAGGCGGAAGTGTCAATTTTTTGACGTTATTCAGAGAGTGGTATGTTACGAAAGTGACAAGATATTGCTTAGAGCCTGGCATTCGAACTCTTTGTTTATTTGAAATCGTTGTCAACTGTTTAGTCATGCGTACACTATGTTCTGGGTAAAAGAATTAAATCGGAATCCCGCTATTTTATTTTGAATGAAACTGTCAAAAAAGATCCTACTGAAATTCGTAAGAAACATAAAGCTGAGACTACCATTTCTACACCAATTTTAAAAGCTGAAATACATCTTCTACTCACGACGCTGGAGCATTTCTCGATAGCACTACATGCAAATGATTGCACAGCCTGATGACCTGTTAAATCTGGATATCAATCGCAGGTAAGTTTTCGTATCTCAAAACATTGTGGAAGGTGACTTCATGCGACAAAAAAATGGTGCCATTTTACTTGAGGGAAAGTAAGTGACGGGAACGTAACAGTAGTCATTTTCGTACTCACCACTCGGCCTCAGACTATAGTTTACGGACAAAAGCTGTAAATGTTAAGGAAAACACACTCGTGTAACATGCGCGCACAGGAACAGCCTTCAGTGAGCACGCGCCATATTCTGCTGCTGCGCAGTTGGGTTTGCTCTTGGGCCTTTCGTTAAGGGTTTGGCTACGTACCGGATATTTTTCTGCTTTCCTGTATGATCTGTGACAAATAGTTCCCCCACCAAGAAGTATGTAGATCATGTGAAACTTAGGTACTTAATTTGGATGCTCTACGGATTCTAATGGAACATATTGGGCCAGATATAAGACAACTATTTTTTGTAAAAACGGAAGGGAACTCAATGTTTTATTTTAGCGAGCATCAATTGGTATGAAACAATATAAAGTTAACGTCTTATAGTTGGCTGGTGTAGGCATTTGTTTCATAAAGGTATTTTAAACTTTTCGTTGTGTAAAGTCGAATAAATGACGCAAGAGGTCATTAATTCTGCTCAGCTGTATAAGAAACCTATGTGATAAGTGTAGTTATTTCTGAAGCTGTTGGCATCTTATTCAGTACTTCTTATTCAATACGTTAACCGCACATTTCGGTGACTGAGGCGAGAATCAGTCTTTCGTGAATGGCGTAGACAAAAATTCCATACGTATCTTCGATGTTGGCGCTCGTTCTGTTTTTGTTGTGTACGCTTCTGACAAAGTTTGCATTTCATCGTTTATAACAATCCAGCTGGAAAACATTTGCAGCTGAGTAATTGCTTTTAACGGAAGGTGGTGAAATAGTCAAATTGTTAGGAAGTGTGGAACTGTCCTTTTTGCTCCTTATGTTACCCTCACATGCGAAAATAGGAAACGCCGTATCATTGATTAGATGATACGCGCATAAGTACATCAGTCGTATGAATTTGTCAGGTGAGTCGTGGAGAAACGTAAGTCATCAGTATAAAATTTTTGACCAGCACCTCATTTCTTATGTCGCAAAGAAAGGATGCCATCGGTAAGTGGATTTGTTGAAAGTTGTTTAATTAGTAAACAAAAAAGGGCCTGTTCGTGTCAGGAATGTGATGGCAGATCCCGCTCTCCATTTCAACTGAATCCAGTGCATTGACGTAACATTTTGTCAGAGGTAGTAGGTGACCAGAAATACGACAGTCCTCAAGAAAATGAGCATAATGTAAGATGGTTCAAGTATTACAGATAACTCATTGGTCAAATCGTCATAACAGAGGAAACTAGGTAAATGTGAATGTTAGGGCACATTGTTGTCTAGCAAGAGAAATTCTGCAAGAGGCAAATTATCCCGTTGCAGGAGGTCAGCGGCTGTCGTGATGGTACTTCTCGTGCAATAACCGTAGCATGATGCCTCCGTATATACCGAGAGAGAGCGCAATGTCACTGCCGCCCCCCCCCCCCCCCCCGGCCCTTGCACCACACAAACAGCCGTATAAGCGCCCTTGGTCCATGTCCACATAATACAGCAAAGGTCTTGAAACTACGTTGATAGATTTCTTAGACCAGTTTCGGCCAGGACTGTGGTTAAATGACAGTTTATATATTTACACCACCGACAAGTTTGGGATGAGTAGAGGATTTCACAATACGGAATCAATGCATTAGCTTGTAATTAAAGATGAACTTTTAGATTGCTCAGGCTCGAAGACGGAGTGTTAACTATTGTTCAAGGTTTCACCCCTCCCTATCTCCTCCCTCTCCATCGTTTCCAATCATCCACTCGCCGATCCCTCCCCCTTCACATCCATTTCATCCTTCACCACGTATTCCTTGCAAATGAAGCAAACGAGATAAAGGTTCTCTGCATATCCCCTTAAAGGTTTGTATTTTGTAAAAGTTCTCGAAACCATTTCCACTAATTTTGAGTTCATTCGCGAACACCACGGGGAACGAAATCGTATGTAAATCGCACATTTGCAAGCAATTATTATTCTCTAGCGGAACGGTGTACGCGATAAGAAGACAGCGCGCTAATCATTGCTTCGGTCGGGTACATGACACATGAGTCACATTGTTCTTTGTTGTTTGACGCACTATACATAATTATCATGTTTCTGTAAAAAGTAGTCAAGTGTCAGACTATGACTCCATAAAGTTATGCAATTCAATCCTTATTTGGTTGTAAGACTTATATTCTGACGTATATCAGTTTTTTCCACCTCTGGCAATGATTTGGTAATGTGACAGTTCCAAGTTGCACCTCTGTTCAAACTTTGAGCAGTAGGATAGTATAATTGGCTTGGTAAATCAAATTGGAGGAAGACAAGGAAATACCACCTCCAGTAGGACCATACCTAGGAAAGCACTACGGTATTCCAACAAAGCTTCGGACTGAAGACAACTTTACTTCCACAAGCACCATTATGAACATGATTATGCATTGTGCACCCATTCCTATTTAAGAATAAGGATCTCGAGGGTAGTGACATTATTACACCAGCTAGCGAAGAAATACTGTTTTTCGAAGATTCCACTCCCGAATTTTTCGTTCTAAAAGTACCTTTGTGGACGATGTATAGTCCTGATGAAGGCTATTTTTTTGTTTTTGCAGTTTCGGCCTACTTTTTTTCCCATTGCATTTGTCGGGAAAGTCTTCATAGTATTGGGCTGTTCTCTCTTCTACCCTATGAAAGGTAGACGATAAGACGAACCCTCTTTGTATTTCAGAAAATTCCAATGATGATCTAACAGATGAGATCAACTTCACCTTTATTGGCATATGCCTACCAACTTCCAACACGTCTTCTTGGCGTCTCGTTCCTGGTGATTGGCGTTAAACGATCATATTCGCAATGACAAACTGATGCACAAAATCGATTGGATTCCTTTTAAAACAACATAAACGTGGCTGATTCACCGTCGCTTTTAGTCATTTTTACTTTCATCAAGCTTTTCCCTACGTATGTGTAAAACGTATCATCCTCTTTCTCCCGGATTTGGCTGTTGTCGGCTGTCTCGTACACGCTTAATCGCCGACAGTCCGAAACCGTTTCTGCAACTTCTCGGCGTATTCGACAGTGGTTGCTGTTATGAGATATACATTATCTAAATTATCTTTTCAGCTACCTATTATTTTACTGTTGCAAACGAAGATAGACTGTAAATCTTGACCAATAGGGAATATTTTCCTTAGCGAATTTTACGATAGTACAGTATTTTAACGAACATACACTTCATGACTACTATAAGGAAGCTCCGTAAACAGAACTATTTCGCAGAACAAGTTGACAGCTAACGTTAAACGCAGTCCGCAGAGGAGGCAACTGCCGTTGCCTCTTTCATGTATAAACCGAAATTGTGCTTTGTAAACAAAACTCTCGAAGTCTAAATGTCTCGTAAGAACCTTAATCTTTCTTGCGTATGTCTGCAAACGAGAACCTTTTCATTCAGGTTGCGATTAGGATATAGATATTTTGACAAACAGCACCATGCCGATGTTACATTAAGTGAGCTGTTAAATTGAAATCTCTTCTTGGCCCCAGGGACATCGTCCAGAAGTTTTACCCATTGCTCACCTAATATATTTATTCGTTTCTTCTATTTCAGCACAAAATCAAGGTACTGTTTCTTCCATGTACAAGCAACTGTTAAGCACTGGCACATCTCCTTTGCTGCAAGCATTCGAAGGATGTCTTTTTCCTATTTCACTAAGCTGAAGTGTCTAGTCTTTTGAGTTGATGATGCACCTACGATGCCTTGACCAGTAAGTACATTATTTCTCCCATGTGAATCTTCATCCTACAAACTACAACTGTTTCACAAATGAAACCCTTGGTCATCATCTGGATATGTGGAGAAAAATTAGTCATGAGTCAGTCAAAGTGATCAGTTGCGGCTGCAGTTGGTCGTTAATATATAGCTCATTTTATTTTAAGCAATCAACTGCTATGTTAGCAAAATGGTAATTTAACCACCAAAAGTACCAGTAGACTGGCAGCAAACTAGTTTGAAGCGCTTCCTTCTCTCTGTAGACGCACGTACTGAAAACCATGGATCAAGGAAGTTAGCTCGACGCAGTATGTCTCGATTTCCGAAAAGCATTTTACTCAGTTGCACACCTATACTCCTTACCAATAGGACGATTGTGTGGAGTATCAAGCGAAATTTTTTATTGGATTGAGGATTTTTGGTAGGGAGGGCGCAGCAAGTTATCTTGCGTGCGGAACCATCGTTATACGGAGACACAACTTCCGGTGTACCCGAGGGAAACATGTTTGGTACGTCGTTGTTCACCTTGTATATTAATGATCTTGTGAACAACATTAATAGTAACCTCAGACGTTACGCAGATGATGCAGATCTCTACCGTGAAGTACAGTCTGAAAGAAGCTGCACAAATATACAGTCAGGTCTTGATTATTGTTGTTTTTGTGGTCCTCAGTCCAGAGACTGGTTTGATGCAGCTCTCCATGCTACTCTATCCTGTGCAAGCTTCTCCATTTCCAAGTAACTACTGCGCCCTAAATCCTTCTCAATCTGCTTAGTGTCTTCACCTCTTGGTCTCCCTCTACGATTTTTACCCTCCACACTGCCCTCCAACATTAAATTTGTGATCCCTTGATGCCTCAGAACATGCCCTACCAGCCTATCCCTTCTAAACAAGTTGTGCCACAAATTCCTCTTGTCCCCAATTCTATTCACTGCCTCCTCGTTCGTTACGTGAACTACCCCTCTAATCTTCAGCATTCTTCTGTAGCGCCACATTTCGAAAGCTTCTATTATCTTCTTGTCTAAACGATTTATCGTCCACGTTTCACATCCATACATGGCTACACTCCCTACAAGTACTTTCAGAAAAGACCTGACAAATCTATACTCGATGTTAACAAGTTTCTCTTCTTCAGAAGCGCTTTTCTTGCCATTGCCAGTCTACATGTTATATCCTCTCTACTTCACCCCTTATCAGTTATTTTGCTCCCCAAATAGCAAAACTCATCTACTACTTAAAGTGTGTCCTTTCCTAATCTAATTCCCTCAGCATCACCTGATTTAATTAGAATACATTCCACTACCCTCGTTTTGCTTTTGTTGATGTTCATCTTACAGCCTCTTTTGAAGTCAGTGTCCATTCCGTTCAACTGCTCTTCCAGGTCCTTTGCTGTCTCTGACATAATTACAATGTCATCGGCAAACTTCAATTATTTTTATTTCTTCTCCGTAGATTTTAATTCCTACTCCAAGTTTTTCTTTTGTTTCCTTTATTGCTTACTCATTGTATAGATTGAATAACATTGGGGATATGCTACGACCCTGCTTCCCTTTCAAAGAACCAGCCTTAAATGATGAATCTACGATTATACTGCAACCTCCTACACATCGCTCCCATAGGAATCGTGAGGACAAGGTTAGTTTAATCACAGCAGGCAGAGAGCATTGAAACATTCTTGCCGCTCTCTATGCAACCCGTACCCTCTGCAATGCGCTTCATAGTGCGTTTCAGGGTATAAATGTAAAAAAAGACCATCACCTACATCGTAGTAAGGACGTGCTTCCGCTGCCACCATACCGCAGCTTCCGTGCTAATCGGTTTTTTTTCAGTTCCCACGAGTATGAGATTGACTGTCTCACTATTGCATATGGAAGTGTTGTTAGACACCTAAGAGGAGACCACAGCTCCCAAGACATTCTGTTTCCAACTGCAATGGTTTTATTCCTCAGCTGCCTGCTTTTGCTTGCCCTCTTGGCTCACCTTTTTTCCTGTAATCGACAGTAAAGTGCATTTAACGTCTCTCCAAAAGAGATTATTCTGAGAACATCTGAGTGAGGTGATGCAGTGCTTGAGGGGCACTGGAGGAGAAAGGTGGTCCAAATCCTCGTCGAGACTTCTTGAATTAAGCTTTCTACAAAATCACTGGCCTAGACGTCGACGAGATGGTCAACTTGAACCTTCTTTCCCTTTACAGTACTTCATTATATCCATACATTTATAAAAAAATTGTGTGTTTGTGTTTGTTCAAAAAATGGTTCAAATGGCTCTGAGCACTATGGTACTTAACTTCTGAGGTCATCAGTCCCCTAGAACTTAGAACTACTTTAACTAACCTAAGGAAATCACACACATTCATGCCCGAGGCAGGATTCGAACCTGCGACCGTAGCGGTCGCAGTTCCAGACTGTAGCGCCTAGAACAGCACGCCCCCCCCCCCCCCCCTTCTTTCCATCACCTCCCAAATCAGTGGACCGATTTCAACCAGTTGGAACACATATTCATTACTGTCAGGCAACAACCGCTGTTGGGGCAAGAACCACGTACCTATTACTTCTCTAATATTGTATTTCCAAAAAATTTCGCCGACAGTATTCACATATGCGGCTAAATGCTCTTATAAAATTATATCCATGTGTAACATAAAATTGAGGAGATTTGACATCATAAAACAATGAGATACGCGAAAAAATGCCGCAACATGCACGAAGTGTGAATATATTTATTCTTTACTAGTTTGACACTCCTACAGTGAATCAGCTTCAGGAAATCGCTAACACCTTGCAGCACTTTCAACAGCTTTCAACTGCAAAGCGCACCCTGGTGTAGGCGAAAAAAGTAACCGTCTATAAAGCTATGAAGAGTGAAGAGACGTTGCCAGTGAGACGTTCCCAAAAAAAATTGGGTATTGCAGTTACACATTTGTACACATTGTATCTTTCTTTGTGTGACTTTCATTTTCTCACGAATGCATGGAAATGAATAGTTCTATCTTACACTACACAGTTCGTTGTTTGTTTCCGTTCCTAACGAAAAATTAGCAAAATGAATACCTGGGCATCGTCATTTCCTCCTCATCACCGGCGCGCAAGTCGGCCAATGTGGCGGCGAATGAAAGTAGACTTGCACTTGGCGCCGAACTTCCCCGAATGGGGCCTCCCGGCTAACGATGCCTTACGTCCATTTCTTTCGTTCAACCGGGAAATTTGTACTTCCAACTACTAACACAAAAAAGAATGCTGTGAATACAGATTTGGAAATTTCCTAGTAGTAAAGTCATCTGCCCTTCCTTTCTACAAATTTAGATGGAATTCGCTAGAAAAGAACTGGACTCGGAGTACGATGTACCTGCTTAATCTTCACAGTTTAAAATCTGCACAGAAAATTGCATTACATGTGTTGTTCTCGTATGATATTTATGACAGAATTAAAATAGCTCAACAACTATCTACCAGTATAAGAGGTAGCTAGGTAAAATTTCTCACTTGTATGGCCATAGCTTTCGTAGTAGTGTCATAATTCATGAGTATTTTTGTTCTATCGTTGCAACTACAAAAAGGCGTGATTTTTTTCGTCAGACTTGTTTCGCTTTATTGAAGTAAAGCATCATCAGTGGTCTATAATTAAGTTATTTACATTTTGATTTTCTTTTAGATCGAAAATCAGTTCGTTAAGAATAAGTTGATTTGTAGTTAAGGTGATTTTCGGATGATTTCTCGCTTACGTCGGGAAATGCCACCTGCTAGCACTTCGTTGTTTTTCTGCTTGTCTAACCTAACCGAAAATCACCGTAAGTACGAATCAACTTATTCTTAACGAACTGTTTTTCGATCTAAAAGCAAATCAAAATGTAAACAACTGAATTACACACCCTGATGATGCTTTACTTCAATGAAGCGAAACGCGCCTGGTGAGAAAAATATTTTGTAGTTGCAACGACAGAACAAAAAATACCCCCAAGAAAATTTCTTACCGTGGAGCCGTAACTATCTTTTTAAACATCTCAAATGATAATCGAAACATGCTCAAGTCGCAGGGAACGATGGGCATACTTAAAGAGCGTCGAATGTTTTGAGTGTTCGAGAAATTATAGCTAATAGCAAAGCTAATATAGCGCCAAGTTTACTGTCGAGTTCTTTATGGCTTAGCATTTTGTGATTTCTCTAATTTTTTTAATGCATCTTGTGCTGGTATCAATCAATCCTCTGTATTGAATGACCTAAGACTTTAATCCAGAAGTGAGTGGTTGGTAAGCTCAAAACATAGTCATCGCTTAAAACTAAACATATATACTTATAGTTCTAGATAGCTCTACATTGTATAAAGAAACCTTCTATTGGCAGTTTTCTTTGACGTCTCAATCGTTCCGTCGAAGGAATCGCGCAGTTATTTAACCGACGATTCTTTCTGAGTTAGTGACCGTTAAATGTAACTGTCTCAAATTTTTTCCATTTTCATACTATTCATGTTTCTTTGCCGAAATTAAATGAAAGGCAGGTCACATTTTTTCACACACACAAAAAAAAACAGATTAAAGACGACATGGCTGTAGCCGTCACCCCCCGACCCCAGCAAAAAAGTGAGGTGACGAGTGCCCCCAGAAACATCGTATTCGTTAACGAAAGGTAAAAAGTTATTTTAAAAGCAAATAATTAGTTGTGCCTTATTTTATGTTTCCCTATTCCCCTTGGAATGCATTTGGATCATTAAATACAGAGCACCCATTGAGGCTTCGGTACATGTTTGAGGTATGAATAAAAGTACTAATGAGTGTGTTCTGCGAAGACAGGCGTTCACCAGAATATTACCACCCGACGAGTTGCGAATCCAGACATGTAGCTACGTATCACGTAAATAATACTTGAAGCTTAACGGATGGCCTGTTCGGATGGTCATTTCTCACGAAAAGACATTATCAAATGTGCCCACTTCCCCCCACAAATGAGGAAGCGTTTTGTTAAACCCATTGCGGCTCCTTTCCTGTGCGTCGGAATGGCCAGCGCCGGCAGCAGAATATGTTGAGCAAGCTAGTTTTTTTGTCGCCATGAAAAGGTCGGCGGTCCAACTCAGTGCAGCCGCTTCCTTATGTTTCTTACAGCCAACACATCGCCCAGATTTATGTGGTCACATTGTGGCCAGAACGAGATAGCCCGCTGTGGCCAACTGTACTCTAAAAGTGGAGCGATTTGCTGATAGTTTCTCTTTATCAGCAGCTGAGTTGCACTTCAGCACGCGATGCTTATTGTCAACACATATCTCGCCAGCCAAGTCCGCGGCACACACTGCGTGAGTATATTATGCTTAGTTTAGTGATTGACTTTCTCGGAAACGGGTCTGTGAAGACATCGTTAACGAATGACAGTTTCGGTAGTCATAAGGCAGAGATAGTGTTACTAGCCAGGGTTTATATCTGGTGCAAAGGTTTCCATCAGAGCCCACTCGGACTCGTGAGAGACAACTGAGCAGCAACCATACAGCTGACATTGACATTCGCACTAACTGGATGCCGCGCTTCACTTGACCACCGACGTCACATGGCACAAGCTGATGTCAGCGCACTTACAATACCCCGAATATTCCTGAAATTATTTAAATTAATTTCATACTAAAGTTTCACAACCGTTCGGAAAACCTGAAGGTGGAAAAAAAATATTGGACGAGCCCTCATCGTATTTATGGTCGGTACTGTAACGCAGTGGCTTAGCCAATTCCGCTATCTTGAAGCAACTTTTATCAGCATCGTTGTGTGTTCTTTGATCTTGTTATGGTAGTGTTATAATTATACAGCAAATCCTCATGAGAACAAGTTTTCGTGAATCTTAAAAGAGTAGTTTACTCAGACCAGCTTTATTTCGTTACATGCGAGTTATAAATGCGAAAATAACTGAATATGAAAATATTTTAACAACCGTTATGACGTTTCCCATTGTTCTATTACAACCGATGTACTGGTAACGACTCGTTCTCGAGAATCGTGGTGTTGCTTAGAAACAGAAAATGTTTAGAGGGTGTAACGTACAACATAAAACTCATCGAATATAGGCTTCTAAACACGACAAATATAATAAATAATAAATGAAAACCACTGAAATGAAATGGAAATGATCGTATGGCATTGTTGGCCGGGAGGCCCCATGCGGGGAGTTAGGCCGCCGTATTGCAAGTTCTTTTTAGTTGACGCCACTTCGTCGACTTTGCGCGTCACTGATGATGAACACACAACACCCAATCATCACGAGGTAGAGAAAAATCCCTGACCCCGCCTGGAATCAAACCCGGGACCCCGCAAGAAGCGAGAACGCTACCGCGAGACCACGAGTTCTATTCTACAGTGTTACTTTTATTGTGTTAACCGGTTTTCGACTAGCAAGGACATCTTCAGACATTTATTGAAGATGGCCTTGTAAGTGAAAACCGGTTAACACAATAACAGTAAAACTGCAGAACAAAATCAAACTAGTGCTTTTCAGATATTATAATGTTGTTGTACCAAGAACCGACGGAAGATTCAGTTAACAGTAAATACAGTACGGCATCTTGCTTTCTGCTTGTGAGATAGAGAACGTTCTTGCTTGCAATTGGTTCCACTTCACGTGGCACGTTGTCGAAATATCGCAGAACTTATTTCGTGTTTCACGTGACGAAATGGCTTCTCAACGAGAAATATCTGGAAGTGACGTCACAAAACTTGTTGAGCGCCACGTCAACGTTTGCTAACTCAGCTAAACACGCAAATAGCCAAGGTGACGGAAAGTCGAAAGGTATTTCATAAGGTAACGCCCCAGTTCATAAAAACCTTAATAGAAACTAATTGCATGTCGTGTAAAATGAATCATTAATCAGGACCGCTGTGTAACAGCCGGACGATTTGACAAGCATCCAAACAGAAAGCCACAGTCCTGCATGGTGATAGTAATCAGCGACAGAAATTGAAGCAATTGCACTCACTGTTCACGCTACGAGTTTCGCCAGTGTACCAGTTTCACACAGTTTGATACAAACGGCACTACTTGACACCAAGTACGGCTCCCGACCCGGACAGTCGATAAGCAGCGTTCGTCGCGAGTCCAGTGATAAAATCTGTGAACAATTTGTTATTTGAATGCGAATGTATTCTGCGTCAGTTGTTTGCCGGTACTGGCATGAAAAGACAGAGGTTTTACCCGATATAAAGAGAGACCAGCAAGAATAATTCGTGGAACTATAACACAGTGACATAGAAACTCCACCCTAGAATCAATCTTTTGCTGTGCCCTGTTTTTAAAACTTTCTGGTGTATTAAAACTGCCTGCCTGGGACGCAAACCCGGACCTATGCCTTCCGTGGGCAATGCTCTTAGTGACTGTACTGCCAAGGCGCGATGCACGACCTCTGCCTTCACATATTTACTTCCGCAAGAACCTCTCTATTGCTGTCTAAACTTCAGACGTTCTCCTACACACCTTGCAATAGGGATATCGCGGAGAAATGACTTTTATTCTCATATGTTGGGCTATTTCCATTGTGAATCTTTCATTCTGCAGACCATCACCTTGTATGAAAGACGAATTAGTTGGTTGATGACACAATCATTGCCTATGCACAACGTTTAAATGCTTGATCATTAACACTGGATAACTTCGTGTCGTCCAAAGAATCATCATTCTCCATTAATCAAGATGTTTAAAAAATAAACAACTATAGTTGAAAGAATGAACGTCAAGAAAATAGTGGTGGAGTTTTACACCATAGTTGACAAATTGCAACGGAAGATATTCTGTAGCGCAGAATGAAAACAGGAGTCGATAATAAGAAGTTATGATGCAAAGGGTGTTCATTTATGATATTTTGGCTGTTCTGCATAGTAAATGAATCACATCTACAAAACATAAAGCCTACTTCCTTATATGGGGCACTGAAAAAAAAATCGAGGAAAAAGATAATTAACGTTACATCATATACGAAAGTCAAATAGGTATATAATATATTATAAGAACGGAAAGGATTTTGTAGTAGGAATTCCCAGTCATTAGCCATTGGCTGTTCACTGCTGATAAAAGGGCACTGCAGACTATTTGCTATTTAAAAAAATCTGATCACTTTATTTGCAATGAAGGGTGTGACTGCTTACAACCATCCTACTACTTGAGAAATCAACAACATCAGAAAAAGGATGGATGATATCGTTCTGATTACTGTAGGCTAAAAGTATAGAAAGTTTAATTAATGAAGGGTATCCGATAAGCAGCATTCGTTTTGATAGTTTTAAAAACAGTTTTGATACTTTGCTAACATTCCTGGACACTTTTTCAGACGCTCCATGAGCGGCCCAGCAGATTTCGATCACTTAGGGAAGGGAAACAAGTGGGAAAATATGGGACTAGGTAGTCTAATCAGCAAGAAATCCTTGACCCATATACACACATCAAAAAAAGAGTTGCGCATCACCCCAGTTCCCAGAACTCCTGAAGATAGACGTTGACTGTAGATATCGTATTACAGACACAGTCCCTTTCACTGTTCAGAGATGTCACTAAACCCACCCAAAGATGTAAACAACCATGCATGAGCAGCGCTTATTTACGGAAGGGGGTCTGACAGCCCATCAGTTCCAGTCATTCCACCAGGAATGAGGTACACGGCTCGTGTTGTCTGTAGTTCAGCCATGCCTAGACCTGTCAATACCGCGGTTCGATCGAGTCCACGTTGTTACTTTGTGCCAGGAAGGGCTCTCAACAAGGGAAGTGTCCAGGCGTCTCGGAGTGAACCAAAGCGATGTTGTTCGGACATGGAGGAGATACAGAGAGACCGGAACTGTCGATGACATGCCTCGCTCAGGCCGCCCAAGGGCTACTACTGCAATGGATGACTGGTACCTACGGATTATGGCTCGAAGGAACCCTCACAGCAACACCACCATGTTCAATAATGCTTTTCTTGCTGCCACAGGACGTCGCGTTACGACTCAAACTGTGCGTAATAGGCTGTATGATGCGCAACTTCACTCCCGACGTCCACGGTGGGGTCCGTCTTTGCACCTGTCTTTGCAACCATGCAGCGTGGTACAGATGGTCTCAGCAACATGCCGAATGGACCGCTCAGGATTGGCATCACGTTCTCTTTACTGATGAGTGCTGCATATGCCTTCAACCAGACAATCGTCGGAGACGTGTTTGGAGCAACCCGGTCAGGCTGAACGCCTTACACACACTATCCAGCGAGTGCAGCAAGGTGGAGATTCCCTGCTGTTTTGGGATGGCATTATGTATATGCCGCTGGTGGTCATGGAAGGTGCCGTAACGGCAGTACAATAAGTGAATGCCATCCGCCGACCGATAGTGCAACCATATCGGCAGCATATTGGTGAGGCTTTAGTCTTCATGGATGACAATTCGCGCCCCCATCGTGCACGCCATGTGAATTACTTTCGTCAGGATAACGACATCGCTCGAGTAGTGGGGCCAGCATGTTCTCCAGACATGAACCTTATCAAACATGCCTGGGATAGATTGAAAATGGCTGATTATGGACGACGTGACCCACCATCCACTCTGAGGGATCTACGCCGAGTCGCCGTTGAGGAGTGGGACTGTCTGGACCAACAGTGCCTTGATGAACTTGTGGATAGTATGCCACGATGAATACAGGCATGCATCAATGCAAGGTATTAGAGATCCGATGTGTCCAGCAATCTGCACCAGCACCTCTGAAGGTCTCGCTGTAAGGTGGTACAACATGCAATGTGTGATTTTCATGAGCAATGAAACGGACGGAAATGATGTTTATGTTGATCGCTATTCCAATTTTCTGTACGGGTTCTGGAACTCTCGGAACGGAGGCGATGCAAAACTTTTTTTTTGCGTGTGTATTATTCACTCTTTTGGGCTAATTACCATCATTAAGTTTAGCCATGTGGCGGACTTACTTCTTGGTCTCAAGCTACAGAGTTGCTGAACACGGTAAACTGAGACCTATTTTCCTAGCGCCTATTGCCCTACCATCAAAGAGGCAAACAGTTGGCAGATTTGTTGAAACACGGGTTTGTGGTTTCTGTTCTGGACGAGCAAGAGTCCAAATCTCCTTACTGCTTAGGATCTCTTTAAAATGCTGGGGTTGTGTTTTCTTTTGACCCTGTTCCAAACAGGTGATTAGTTTCGATTGACTTCGACGTTGACGGGAAGTTAAGCTTTTATGTGGGGTACACAGAACAGAGAAGCAAGTAGTCGAGTTAACACCAGAGTGGAAGGCGCAAGTGTCGTGCATTCAACGTATGTGTGAGAACCGAGAACCGGGTGAAGATATCTGTATGTCGCAGCCTTTTTATTTCAACCATGCTATTATCCTGCACATGCATATTACGCGTTTGAAGCAGTCTGCAATCGGGCGCTTGTTGTCTGTCTTCTGTTGCAAGGTGAATGCACCTGCAAGCCGCGCATGCGCAGAAGCGTAGTGATGACGTGTGTGCCCGTCGTGCGGTGTTGCCTGCCGGCATCTGCATTCTAAATCATTTAACGGGACTCATGATGAAGTGTCGCGTTTCTTCTTATGCCACATTAATTATAACGATAAACACAAAGGTTTTTTTTTTCGGCGTAAGATACTGAAGAAATATCATCAGTCTTCAAAGGTGAAACTCCCTGGCAGATTAAAACTTTGTACCTGACTGAGACTCGAAGGGTGGGCAATTGCTCTACGGACTGAACTAACCAGGCACGACTGATGACCCGCCCTCACTACTTTACTGTCGCCAGTCTTCAAAGGCGATTGCTTACGAAATTCTTGTTTTGTCTGAAACATTGATCAGGTGTCGACACCAAATACGACTAACAGGGAATACTGAACACATACGAAGAGGGGCAGTACCATTGGTCACAGGTTTGTCTGACCCGCGGGAGATCTTCTCGGAGGAACTGAAAACACTGAACCTATCAGGTTCCAACTATTTCGCGAAGTTTCAAGAACCAGACTGAAGTGAGGAATATGCTATAGACTATTACGTAGTCCCCCCATAGGGACTGCGAAGAGAAGATTTGACCATTTACACAGGTCTGAGCGATATTTAAGCACTCATTCTTTCTGTATTCCAGTCGTTAATGGCACGGCATGAAATACTATTTGGGGAGCACTTGCTGCCAAGCACACAACAGTGGTTTGCAGGGTATGAATGTAGAGCGTAGATGCATAAGTAGAAAAGTTGTGGAGGAAGACAGTGTCTCAAAAGTGAACTATGGTGTAATTGTTTTCTCTTCAGCTGGCAAAAAAAGAAATTTGCAGACCCAACAGTTGGTCTTCGTAATGGAAAAGATGTTCACTGGAGTTATCAGCAACTTATAAGAATAAAATTATTGTTATCAAGCCAAGGATTGAGCTGCTTTCGGAGGTGTTTAGAGCACAATTGACCATTTGTAAGACACGAACTAAATTACAAAGTGAGGGACTGTGCATGAATCAAGTTGTATGGCATACACAGATTCTGAGGACGCTTTTGACTCTGTTTCAGCAAATCAGGAACCAACAGCCGTTGAGAAACATGAAAATGATTCAGCATTGGTTAGTACCGAACAGTAAATGTAGCAAAGCGACATCGTTAGTGAAGTGGGATATTCAGAACTAAAAGAGCACTCCTGCCTCGTGATGGCTGGGTGTTGTGTGGTGTCCTTAGGTTAGTTAGGTTTAAGTAGTTCTAAGTTCTAGGGGACTGATGTTAAGTCCCATAGTGCTCAGAGCCATTTGAACCATTTTTTAAAAGAGCACTCGGACAAGGAGATGCCACACCACTGAAATCACTCTCGGCAGACTTAAAGGCAGGTTTCAGATCCGAGAAGGGATATTTTTAATCGGACGTATATGAAGCACTTTTGCTGCTGACATTGTGCTGATTGTTCCTAGTGCAGTTCACGGAATAAGTTAAAAAGACGTAGTTGGTAAGTAAGCCCGTAAATTAACTCGAATGTGACTAGAATAATGTGTAATCAGCCTGTCGGAAAGAAAAGTTCAAATAAGTAAGAAAATAATTCAGCCTGTTGAGTGTTTACATTTAAGGCAGCTGAAAAGAACGAGAGCAAAAGAGTAAATATGCCATGGAGTATTCGTGATAACAGTTGTAAGTCAGGTTTTCAAAGTTAAGATTCCGACTTACCTGAAAAGTGAGGTTTACACTCAATGTGAAACACCAAATTTGCCAGCGATACACTTGGTTTTAATGTCAAAACCATCGAAAAACTCAGCTTTACTAATAGAACAATGGGGAGATACGTGTTTGGAATTAGTAATGGGTCCAGAAAAAACAAGTCGATCAGGGAACAGTCGAATGGCAGACTAATTATGACTGCAAAGCAAATGAATGGAGATTGGCGGTACATGTAACCCGCGAATGCATGGTAGAAAGACCGTTATTGAATTCAAAGAGGGAAGGGAAAGTTGGTACACAGTAGGAAAGAACATACAGAAGCAGCATGGATAATTAATCCAGAAGGCGGAAATGGATGAAAAAGTCCAGATAAGGCCTGTATTCAACAGTGGAGAATGTAGCAGCAAATTAAAAATAATTATTGTGTGAATAAAGAGGTGGCGTATTGAGCCTCTTTCGTTGGATTCTCTCATAATGGGTATATCAGAGGCCGAAAGAGTTGTAAGCTAAGCTTTTTACCAACATGTACAGACTGGCATTTTAGTTTCTTTCAGTAATATTATTCTGTTGTTAATTATTTATTGCCGTTCAACTTGGCTGCGAAGAAATGTATTATATTGGTTATGTACTTCATATACAGACTAGTTATGAGTGCACCATTTTTAAGTTGTAAAGAACATGGCAGTCGATCTCGCAGACCTACTACACTCCAGAAAAGGGCACAAGTTCAGAGAAGTGAGTACAGCACGGAGAATGATGTTGCAGTACAGAAAACAGGTAAGGAATAAGAATCGACGTTCGTAGCTCGTGGTCTAGTGACTAACGTTGCTACTTCTGGA
This sequence comes from Schistocerca gregaria, assembly GCF_023897955.1. NCBI lineage: Eukaryota > Metazoa > Arthropoda > Insecta > Orthoptera > Acrididae > Schistocerca > Schistocerca gregaria. The sequence goes on from NC_064927.1 coordinate 435,528,923, forward strand.
TCACGGAGTCCCGGGTTCGGTCCCAGGTTGGGGATTTTTCTCTGCTCGGGGACTGGGTGTTCGTGTTGTCTTCTTCATTCATGAACGGAGCTAAATTGGACTGCGTACATCCTGGGAATTTGTACGAGCGCTGATGGCCGCGCAGTTGAGCGCCCCACAAACCAAACATCACCATCAATAAATATAAACTGTTTCGTACCGGACTGCAGAATCCGAGACCCGGCGAAGGTAAGAATGTGGACTTGCTGATCACACTATCGATTTCCGTTGCGCTCCGAGCCAGCCTAACGGCCGGCGCCGGCTAGCACAAAGAAAGCGCAGGGAGGTCCCCCCCCCCCCCCCCCCCCATCCCACGGCCCTCCAGACACGCATGGCAGGGGCCCAGCTGCTCGACCAAGGTCGCTCGGTTCACTCTGCGCAAGCTCCCTTGAACTCTGCCAGCGGCGCATGAGCACACTCTGCGTTTTCATGGGTAGCACAGTATCTTTCCGTAAACATATTTCCCAGTTTCGCTCCTGGTTGGTCATGTAAATACTCCAGTATAGATTGGTGGTTCATGTACGTTATGTACACCTCTCGCTTTTTGAATTTGATACGATTTGCACTGTAAAACCAAGTGCACCGAAATATTTTGTGTGTGTTTAGGGAGAGGGGGAGGGTGCGGTCCCTGGCGTCCAGCTACACAGGCTTCCAGAACAAGAGTGCTCAACTCATCGATCGTAATCGACTAGTCGATTGCCGTGGCCTTATGAGTCGATCTTTCAAAACCTGTGTCCTAAATCTGTTTAAATACCGTTTTCTTGACAAGAAGTGTGTCGCACGGTATTTGTGAGCGGTACAATAAATCTGACAACACTGTGTTCGCCTCTTTCGTCTCAATCTGCATTTCACTGCCTTTAACGCCCATGCCAAGCAATAACAGTCTTTCCTAGGTCGCTATTCGCAAATTGGAACGTGGCGGCGAAACAAGCTCCGTCTCCAGCAGGCAAAAGAAACTATTGTTTTTGAGCTTCCAGAAAGCAGCAATGTGCATGACGGAGGTAATGATCAGTCGAATATTTCGCGTTATCGAAACTGAGAGTGCTGTTCGTATTGTCTAGAGAGGAAGATTACAACCATACGATTTGAGTTGGTTGTTGTATCTGTCATCTGTAACTGATATGACACTTAAACTAAACGTATTATGCCAAGATCTTCTATGAGAAAACCAAACTGCCATAACTTTTGTGCCTTCTATAAAGTGTTAAATTTGACTTTCGCACAGCACAGTTACAGAAATTAAATCTGCAACTCTTTGCTAATAGACAGTCACAACCGTCGGATCAGCAAACAACATTGGTTCAAAAGCTGCAAAGACATATGTGGCCAACCTGACAGCACTGAAGTGAGAATTCGAAAACCGATTTTCATGTTTCAAGAAAATGGAACCTTTCTGTCTTTCATAGCTCACTCTTCCCAAAATGTAAATATGGAAGATATTTCTAGAAAAATGAGCACTCTTTTCTCATGTTGTTATCATGAACCTCAAGAGGAAATGACTTGGGTTCAAAATGACATCTCCTTGAAGACATTATACAACGAAGATAAACTTTTGCAGTTGAATGAGTCTAAAAACCTATACTAACATTGGCATCATAATTTTTTTTATTGGTTTTTGGATCTACTTATTCATGTGAGGTAGCGATTTCAACGATGAACATCGAGCAATGTTAGAGTAGAAATAAACTGACTGATCCTCATCTTTCAGACTGTGTAAGGTTGGCTCTGACAAATTAAGTGCTTAAACCTGTACGAAGAAATGTTCTGATGTGTGTGAAATCTTATGGGACTTAACTGCTAAGGTAATAAGTCCCTAAGCTTACACACTACTTAACCTTAATTGTCCTAAGGACACACACACACACACACACACACACACACACACACACACACACACACACACACACACACACACACACACACACACATGTCCGAGGGAGGATTCGAAACTCCGCCGGGAACAGCCGCACGGTCCATGACTCCAGCGCCCTAGACCGCTCGGCTAAACCCGCGCGGCAAACCTTTACGCTTTACGTCAGTAGATCTCTGAATGGACTAAATTGCATGTAGTAGATCTCAAGCTTAAAAAGGCTAAGCACCACTGGTCCAGAGAATAATATAACTGGAACACCTCTATATGGTGACGAACCTGCAGTGGCTCTAAAACTAGTTAACAGTACAGCAAATCGTATCAGATACAGAAAGCGGCTGGTTGCAAATCACACCCGTATGATTTGCCAATTTCATTCATTGTCGCACGAAGGGCGCCCATGCGATTGTATGTGTGTGTGTGTGGGGGGGGGGGGGAGGGGGAGCGGGCATATCTGGGGATATGTTTTTAATATTCTGGAAGGCGAATGACGACTTGTAAGTAGCCACAAAAAAAGTTCCATTCCCGACCCTGTTAAAAACCTAGGTAATACTGACTTTTAGATAAAAATAACTCAGTGTTCTTGAAAGTAAAACATCCGACTACACAATATTTTTTTCCTTTCCCTAAGAGCCGAAAGGGGGGGGGGGGGCTTGACTCCAATATAGTAGCGATTTGGTTCCCAGATTTCAACTTCCAAAAAGAATTGCGAGCCGCCAATTGGATTGTCAAGATTAGACAGGAAGTGATACATAAATGTTGATTTATCTGCAGAATTAGAAGAATCGAACTGTTTGGCAACAACTCTTTATTCTCCTCAACTTGGTAACTCGTAAACTACTACACCCACACATCTTTCAGTGGCAAAGACACAAGTCTACAATCAATGGATAGTGAAGAAACATACATTAATTCTATTTTTCCACGCCATTCTTCTTTTAGATGGATATAATAAAACTTTTAAAACAAAGCTAAATGGACACTTGGCACGTACCAACCAAGGAAACTGCAGAGAACTTAGCAGATATTAAAGAAAGTAATCCAGCTTAGCAGATATTAAATAAAGTAATCCAGTTGCACAACCATCAAATGAAGGGAATTGCCAGAAAAATTAACAAAGCAACTAGGTAGGATTGAACTGTTGCAGAGCTCATGAAATCACTTGGCGCAAAAACTTTAAAAGAAATTTATATTGATCATACAAAACGTATGGGTAGTGGATGACTGGGAAACTGCACAGATACATCTACTACATAAGAAGATAGAGAGAACTGATGTTAAGGATTAAAGAGGGGTTCCCTCATTCCTGTCTTATGTATAAGGGGCGTTCAAAAAGAAACGAGCCAGAGGCATAATTACAGAAACCTGTACCTGTATGTTAGAAGTATTGACCTTGGCTGCTGAGACACTTATCCCATTGTAACACAAGACGGTGAATGGCTGTCTCATAAAATTCCCGGGGCTGTGGTGTTAACCAGTTCCTCACGTACAGCTCGACGTCGCCATCCACACAAGTGCATGAAGTGTTAAGCTGACATTCTTCTTTGAACAAGATGGCCCCCTTCTGATTCACTTCCTGCAACACGGGACAACATTGAATGCCCAGCATTACTCGAAAAACCTTGACCACCCTTCGCCAAGCGATCAAATCAAAACGACCAGGCAATCTCGCCCGTAGGCTCATTCTGCTCCACGACAGTGCAAAGCCTTATACGGCCAACACAGTCGCGGCACTCCTCCAGAAATTTAAATGGGAGATTGCCGGCCACCCTCCATACAGCGCGGACCTCTCCCGCTGCGATTACGCCATTTTTGGTCCCCTTAAAAAGGCTGTGAGGGGCAAATGATTCGACGACGTCCAGCTGCATGTGAGGAACTGGTTAACATCGCAGTCCCGGCAATTTTGAGAGGCAACCATTCACTACCTTGTGTCACAGTGGGACAAGTGCCTCAACAGCCAGGGTCAATACTTCTAACACACAGGTACTTCTTCCTGTAATTGTGCCTCCAGCTCGTTTCTTTTTGAACGCCCCTTATGATATTCTAATTCTGTGTCTCCTGGACTGACCATAACAACAACTTGAATCCAAAATTGGTGAATATCAAGCTGGTGTGAGATGAAGTAAATCTTGACCAGAAAAAAAATTATTTCTAAAACTATTTCTCAGGCACCGATAAATTTATAATGATAAAGCAGTATATTTCTTCATAAATTTTAATGAAGCTTATGGCTCATTGGGCCGCAAATCTATCTACCAAATTCTGAAAAAACCAGGTCTGGATCTCTCGGAACCATTGCAATTATTAACGAAACACTAAATGGTACAAAATCTAAAGTAAAATTCAGAGAAGAAATTTCTGAACATTTTGAAATTAAACCAGGAGTGCGACAAGGCAATGGATTCTTTCCATTACTTTTCACCTTTGTCTTAGAAACGCTAGTCCAGGAGCGGAGAAACTGAAATCAGAGCTTAAAATTGACGAATCCAGCAAATTACGAAGAACCAAGATTACCATAGACTGCTAAGCTTTTGCAGACGACCTGGCGATCGACTTTTTTTTGGGTCATCAGTATACTGACTGGTTTGATGCGGCCCGCCACGAATTCCTTTCCTGTGCTAACCTCTTCATCTCAGAGTAGCACTTGCAACCTACGTCCTCAATTATTTGCTTGACGTATTCCAATCTCTGTCTTCCTCTACAGTTTTTGCCCTCTACAGCTCCCTCTAGTACCATGGAAATCATTCCCTCATGTCTTAGCAGCTGTCCTATCATCCTGTCCCTTCTCCTTATCGGTGTTTTCCATATATTCCTTTCCTCTCCGATTCTGCGTAGGACCTCCTCATTCCTTACCTTATCAGTCCACCTAATTTTCAACATTCGTCTATAGCACCACATCTCAAATGCTTCGATTCTCTTTTGTTCCGGTTTTCCCACAGTCCATGTTTCACTACCATACAATGCTGTACTCCAGACGTACATCCTCAGAAATTTCTTCCTCAAATTAAGGCCGGTATTTGATATTAGTAGACTTCTCTTGGCCAGAAATGCCTTTTTTGCCATAGCGAGACTGCTTTTGATGTCTTCCTTGCTCCGTCCGTCATTGGTTATTTTACTGCCTAGGTAGCAGAATTCCTTAACTTCATTGACTTTGTAACCATCAATCCTGATGTTAAGTGTCTCTCTGTTCTCATTTCTACTACTTTTCATTACCTTCGTCTTTCTCCGATTTACTCTCAAACCATACTGTGTACTCATTAGACTGTTCATTCCGTTCAGCAGATCATTTAATTCTTCTTCACTTTCACTCAGGACAGCAATGTCATCAGCGAATCGTACCATTGATATCCTTTCACCTTGTATTTTAATTCCACTACTGAACCTTTTATTTCCATCATTGCTTCCTCGATGTACAGATTGAAGAGTAGGGGCGAAAGGCTACAGCCTTGTCTTACACCCTTCTTAATACGAGCACTTCGTTCTTGGTCGTCCACTCTTATTATTCCCTCTTGGTTGTTGTACATATTGTATATGACCCATCTCTCCCTATAGCTTACCCCTACTTTTTTCAGAATCTCTAACAGCTTGCACCATTTTATATTGTCGAACGCTTTTTCCAGGTCGACAAATCCTATGAACGTGTCTTGATTTTTCTTTAGCCTTGCTTCCATTATTAGCCGTTAAGTCAGAATTGCCTCTCTCGTGCCTTTATTATTATTATCGTTAATTCCCCATTGAGGCCTTTACTTTTCCTAAAGCCAAACTGATCGTCACCTAGCGCATTCTCAATTTTCTTTTCCATTCTTCTGTATATTATTCTTGTGAGCAGCTTCGAAGCTTGAGCTGTTAAGCTGATTGTGCGATAATTCTCGCACTTGTCAGCTCTTGCCGTCTTCGGATTTGTGTGGATGATGCTTTTCCGAAAGTCAGATGGTATGTCGCCAGACTCATATATTCTACACACCAAAGTGAATAGTCGTTTTGTTGCCACTTCCCCTAATGATTTTAGAAATTCTGATGGAATGTTATTTATCCCTTCTGCCTTATTTGACCGTAAGTCCTCCAAAGCTCTTTTAAATTCCGATTCTAATACTGAATTCCCTATCTCTTCTAAATCGACTCCAGTTTCCTCTTCTATCACATCATCAGACAAATCTTCACCCTCATAGAGGCTTTCAATGTATTCTTTCCACCTATCTGCTCTCTCCTCTGCATTTAACAGTGGAATTCCCGTTGCACTCTTAATGTTGCCACCGTTGCTTTTAATGTCACCAAAGGTTGTTTTGACTTTCCTGTATGCTGAGTCTGTCCTTCCGAGAATCAAATCTTTTTCGATGTCTTCACATTTTTCCTGCAGCCATTTCGTCTTAGCTTCCCTGCACTTCCTATTTATTTCATTCCTCAGCGACTTGTATTTCTGTATTCCTGATTTCCCCGGAACATGTTTGTATTTCCTCCTTTCATCAATCAACTGAAGTATTTCTTCTGTTACCCATGGTTTATTCGCAGCTACCTTCTTTGTACCTATGTTTTCCAGATCGACATATGGATACTGAAAGAGCGCAAAAACGAATAAAAATGCCTAATGAAACAGCAAGAAGAGTAGGGTACCAATTACAAATCGAAAAAAAAAGAAAACAAAAGATATGTCTACCAACTACCTGGCATCCAAAATTCTGAAAACTAAATACGGGAAAGTCGAGAGAATTTCTCAGTTCAAATATTTAAATTAAAGCATTCAGGAGACTGACGTGGAAAACATTTGTTACGAAGTTCGTTGTCATAAAATAGAAACATATTTTAGGCTTCCAAAAGACATCTGTAATAGCAAACATGCATCTCAAAACACACCAAACTGAGGCAATACACTTCAGTCAACAACTTCAGTCTTCACGGTGCCGAAACAATCTTTTTAAACAGAAGAAGTGACACTTCAGAAATCCAAAAGAGAAAACAGGAAATAACCAGGGAAGTTTGGTCCAAATTACATTGACAAGGGGATCCACGCCGTTTGGCTCAAAAATGGTTCAAATGGCTCTGAGCACTATGGGACTTAACATCTGAGGTCATCAGTCCCCTAAAACGTAGAACTACTGAAACCTAACTAACCTAAGGACATCACACACATCCATACCCGAGGCAGGATTCGAACCTGCGACCGTATCGGTCGCGCGGTTCCATACTGAAGCGCATAGAACCGCCTTTTTAAAAAACTATAAAACAATTTAATAATCGTGTGACTTCTGAAATTTTCCCGGCGTATTTGTTCTTCTAATAATTTCCGGGTATGCAGCCGGATCCCGTCGACATTCTGCCACGATATTTCGGCCCAGAGACGTCCGGCCATCATCAGGTGAGTACACAACTACTGAAGAGCCCAGGTGCAGTCGCGGTATTTATACCGATTCTCTCGCACGTGTTGACATGCGCGGCATAGCCGAGTTGTACGTGCTGCCCTCGGTGGTGAAAGTAAAAGATCATCTAGTCATTGAGTATCGAATGACGCTGTCTATTCCGCTGTGAATGTATAATTTTAATAACAGGATTCCAAGTTTTATCCAGTTGAAAGTCGTTGTCACGATTTATAAGATTATCGGCAAGACGTATTTCCACTGATTCCTTGATTACGGAATCCCAAAATCCGGAAACCGGAGCTAAAATTTTTGTTCCATTGTATTCCATTGAATGTCCCAATGAAATACAGTGCTCTGCTACTGCCGATTTTGACGGTTGCCTCAGACGGGTGTATCTTTCATGTTCTGTACATCGTTCATGGACAGTTCTTGTCGTCTGGCCAATATATGCAGAGCCACATTCACAGGGAATTTTGTAGACGCCTGCTTTCTTCAGTTGTAAATCGTCTTTAACGGATCCAACCAGGGCCCGGTTCTTTGCTGGTGGACGGAAGATAACCTTGATTTTATTCTTCTTCAGTAATCGGCCTATTTTCGACGACACATTCCCGGCGTATGGAAGAAACGCAGTTGATTTAAAGTCGTCATCAGCGTTCTCAGTGCGCTGCTTCTTGTTATGACAGTTGCGCATGGCCTTTCTTATTTGGCGTGAAGTGTAGCCATTCTCTTTAAAAACCTTCTCCAAGTGTTCTAATTCTGCGTGGAGATTTTCATCGTCCGATATTACATTACTGAAATGTAGAAACAATAACTTGATTCCAACTTTCGCCAGAGTTGTTCATTTTATTAATAGTGTGGCCGCCAACAATATAAAACGCAAGGCGAGTCTGGCTTTATTAAGAGAACGAATCCGTTATACGCGTCGCGAGTTAGACACTGTTGCCAGGAATTTATATTATTTACATCTGAAGATTGCAGCAAGATGTTCTTCCCTTAGCTGGGACTGGATTGACGGTGTATCTTGGGCCAAGGCAGACTGGGCTCACAGGAACAGTACGAACAGGCAAAGTGCGAAGTTTAGCCAACTCGTAACACGAAAGCCGCAGGAAGCTATCTCTGGACGATCCGTGGTGAACCTTACGGAGAAATCGTTTGACGATGCGACGATGTCAGTGCTTGCGAAAGGTTTAAACTTCGCCCCTACTCCTGTTTCACTGCCTTTAACGGATTTCATCAGTTCCATTGAGGAAGCTATTAGACGTCTCCCTGCGGATAATGCAGACGAAATTCGACGTGAATCTTGCCGAACGTTGTTGAAATGTGCGCCACAACGGAGTAACATCTCGCCAGCTGAAAGAGCTGCTCTCCGCAGCCTCAGAGAAGATACTAGCACAGTCGTACTGCCTGCGGATAAGGGTAACGCCACAGTTCTTCTGACAAGGGAAGCCTACAACGAGAAGATATATTGTCAGCTAAATGATTCCACGTACCGCAGAATTGAAAAGGACCCAACAAGCCGAATATCAAGGAAAACTGCTACCCTTTTGAACGACTGTTCTCTACCTGAACAAATTATCAAGAGATTGAGACCACACAATGCAGTACCACCAAGACTCTACGGTCTTCCCAAGATACACAAGGATGGTGCCCCACTACGATTAATAGTGAGTAATATTGGTGCTGCCACCTATTCTACAGCAAAATATCTGGCCTCACTACTAAAGCCGTATGTGGGTAAGTGTTGCCACCATATACGTAATTCCGAGGATTTTGTCAGTCGCTTGAAGGAAGTTAAGCTTAGCAGTTCGGATTTATTAGTCAGCTTTGATGTGGCCTCACTATTTACCAAAGTGCCTTTAATGGAATCGTTACATCTTATTGGTAACTTATTCAGTGCAGAAATGACGGCCTTGTTTGAACATATACTCTCCTCAACGTACTTTCTATTCAATGACGAATTCTTTGAACAAACAGACGGCGTCGCCATGGGGAGCCCTTTGTCCCCTGTGGTAGCTAATCTCTTTATGGAGGACTTTGAGGAGAAAGCACTTGAGTCTGCTGTCTTAAAGCCTACGGTCTTCTGGCGGTACGTAGATGATACTTTTGTTGTATGGCCTCATGGCAGACAGGAACTGGAGAAATTCCTTCATCATTTAAACTCTTTACATGAGAACATCAAATTCACGATGGAGATTGAAAAAGATGGCACTTTACCATTTCTAGACGTGCTAGTATGCCGTAAAAATGATGGGTCATTAGGACATTCTGTGTACAGGAAACCGACTCACACAGATCTGTATCTCCAGGCGTCAAGCTGCCACCACCCAGCACAAACAGCCGGCGTTCTCAGTACCTTAATACATCGAGCGCATGTAATATCGGACGATGAAAATCTCCACGCAGAATTAGAACACTTGGAGAAGGTTTTTAAAGAGAATGGCTACACTTCACGCCAAATAAGAAAGGCCATGCGCAACTGTCATAACAAGAAGCAGCGCACTGAGAACGCTGATGACGACTTTAAATCAACTGCGTTTCTTCCATACGCCGGGAATGTGTCGTCGAAAATAGGCCGATTACTGAAGAAGAATAAAATCAAGGTTATCTTCCGTCCACCAGCAAAGAACCGGGCCCTGGTTGGATCCGTTAAAGACGATTTACAACTGAAGAAAGCAGGCGTCTACAAAATTCCCTGTGAATGTGGCTCTGCATATATTGGCCAGACGACAAGAACTGTCCATGAACGATGTACAGAACATGAAAGATACACCCGTCTGCGGCAACCGTCAAAATCGGCAGTAGCAGAGCACTGTATTTCATTGGGACATTCAATGGAATACAATGGAACAAAAATTTTAGCTCCGGTTTCCGGATTTTGGGATTCCGTAATCAAGGAATCAGTGGAAATACGTCTTGCCGATAATCTTATAAATCGTGACAACGGCTTTCAACTGGATAAAACTTGGAATCCTGTTATTAAAATTATACATTCACAGCGGAATAGACAGCGTCATTCGATACTCAATGACTAGATGATCTTTTACTTTCACCACCGAGGGCAGCACGTACAACTCGGCTATGCCGCGCATGTCAACACGTGCGAGAGAATCGGTATAAATACCGCGACTGCACCTGGGCTCTTCAGTAGTTGTGTACTCACCTGATGATGGCCGGACGTCTCTGGGCCGAAATATCGTGGCAGAATGTCGACGGGATCCGGCTGCATACCCGGAAATTATTAGAAGAATTTAATAATCGTATTAGACAATTTCTGAAATACTTGAGAATGGCGGAAAGGAGATATATAATAAAGTTGAGTAGTCTTCCAACTACACTTTCTGGAAATTAATTGAATGTTAAGTATCTGAAGTGATCAGATCTATATAATCAGTCTTTCACTGCGAAACTGACCTACACATCACAGTGCAAAAATGAACAGGGCAATGTGCCAGCCATTGAATATTACATTTATCAGATAGAATCTTACGGTTTTAACTAATCGATAAGGACATTTCTATAAAAACTGTCTATTTCCAAATTTCTAATATAAGCCAATAATGCACCTTTAATGTTTTGTATTCTGACACTATCAAATACACAATCTCAATGTCACATAAGTTCTGTACATTAGATTATAAATTTCAAAACTACTCTCTGAAGTAGAAAAAGCACACATCAAAAATATACTGTAAAATCTTAAATAATATCCTTAAGGTAAGTACAATACATCACTGTCAACACAGTCTTCTTTTTTATATTAACCAATGCCCATTCTTTCAAGTACAATTTTTAACGTATTACCGAACTTTTTCTTGTGATTTGAATACCTTCTAATTTTGTGGAATTCACACAGCATGTGTACCTTGAACTCTATGATGCTATCGGATCGGAATTTGTTAAGGACGTAGTTAACAAAATTTCCCAGCAACCAGTACACAGCGTTATTTTTTGCTTCTGGGAAGCAGCGTGCTTCAGGCCTGTGTATCAATGACAGCGATATATACTCAGGGGATGTTCTTGTAATCAGAGCTATTTGATCCCGGATCCACTTCCAACTATTCATGTGACCACTGCAAGTATATCTATGAATTATTGTGTCAACTAGATGGAATTGTTGACATAGATTTGTTTCGCAGAGTCCGATTGCGTGCAAAAAATGGTTCAAATGGCTCTGAGCACTATGGGAATTAACATCTGTGGTCATCAGTCCCCTACAACTTAGAACTACTTAAACCTAACTAACCTAAGGACATCACATACATCCATGCCCGAGGCAGGATTCGAACCTGCGACCGTAGCAGTCCCGCAGTTTCGGACTGAGCGCCTAGAACCACTAGACCACCGCGGCCGGCTGATTGCGTGCAGTCTTTCATTGGTGCTAACTACGTTGTTAACTGTCTTTTACCATGACGTTTTTATATTAGACGTGAGCACATTAGAACTAATGTTTTTCCAAATCTCAGTCCACTCAATGTTTGGAAACGGTCGTTTTATTTTGTTTCTTCCTTCGCTTTTCTTTCGTTCCCGCATTATGGCTCTCGATGTTAATGTCGGGACTGCCTGAGTTCGACACTGACATAACTGAACTCAACATAGAAAATCCTCACGTGCCGTAAGTGATTGTTTCTGCACGTCAATCGGGGGAAGCAGGCTTGGAGGTTTAATGATCTCGAAAAGTTGGCTGGTTATGCTTTCTCGCGAGTCTCTTATTAAATTAACTTGCCTTTTGATAAAAAGAGCAGGGGCTTAATCCGTTATATCAGTTAATCCTAGTCCACCATTTTTAGGATCTAAAGTGGCTACTTTAGCAGGTACTCTGAACACTTCACCTCTCCACAAAAAGTTTGTGATTCTGGACATCATTCTCCTCGCTATTATTCTCGGTATTGGAAACAGCTGGGCAGTATAATAAGCCTTAGCAAGGATACATGAGTTGATATACTGTGTTCTTTGAACTTGGTTCATATATCGAGTTAAATTCTCTATAATGGCTCCTTGCACTTTATCTGCTGCAACTTTCCAATTTAAAGCCTTCATTTTCATAGGGCATGCTGTTAGGGTGATCCCAAGTGTTTTACGTTGTCGGGCTAATTTTGCCCACTCGACGTTGATTTTATCAATACCTCTGAGATTTAACAAAAAAAAAAAAAAAATATATGGCTCTGAGCACTATGGGACTCAACTGCTGTGGTCATCAGTCCCCTAGAACTTAGAATTACTTAAACCTAACTAGCCTAAGGACTCACACACATCCATGCCCAAGGCAGGATTCGAACCTGCGACCGTAGCAGTCGTACGGTTCCGGACTGCGCGCCTAGAACCGCGAGACCACCGCGGCCGCCTGAGATTTAACATCTTACTTTTTTTTCGTTTGCATTGGCTCCAGATGTTCTTCAATACGAATCAGTCACTGTTTCTAGCGTGGTTACCTCGTCATTATTCCTTATAATGACCCCTATATCGTCAGCATGAGCTCTTATAACTGTTTTATTTTCTGATAATGTTAAGTCTTTTAATCTAGCATGGACATGTCGGAGGAAAGGTTCCAGCGAAATGCCAAAAAGTGACATGGACAGAGGACTTCCTTGAGGAACACCTCGTTTTATTTGCATCGGCCTGCATTGTTGATAATTCACCGCAATTTTAGCATTTATTCCAGTTGCTATGTTCTTAATCAACCGTATGACCCTGTCGTTGAAACCCATTTTCTTCAATTTCTGTAGAAGATATTCATGATTTACTACATCGAACGCTTTATAAAAATCGAAAAACAATAAAGCACACTTTATGTTTGTCACAGAAGTTATTGCAATGATATCCCTAAATTCCGCTAGTTTTTGAAAAATGGTTCTGCCTTGCGCGCAGTTCTGATGTTGACTCATAATTTTATCTGTAAGGCATGAAATTCTCTTGTTTATTATTCTAGCTATTAATTTATAATCAGAATTCAGCAGTGAAATTTGCCGAAAATTATTTAAATCTTTGTTTCCATTATTTTTTGGCACCAGAACAATTTCACTCTCCGTAAACTCAGTCGGAATCATTTTACCCTGAATAACCTCATTTACAATGTCCGTGATTTTCTCACCTACTATTGGCCAGTAACGGATGTAAAACTCTGCTGGCAGACCATCCTGTCCTGGGTATTTTTTTGGTGGTGAGGCGCACAGAGTCTCATACATGTCTTCTTCACTGACAACCTGGAGAAAATTTTCGTTGTCATCTTCTGTCAGCTAGGGATGGGCTATGATCGCGCTAGAGAAACCCGCGACACGAAGGCAATTTCTCGAGAATGTCTCTGGTACGCTCGAGAAGATGACAGTGCTGCGCTCTCTGAGAAACTGCGCAAACTTTCAGTACACGAAGCACTGACAAGGGAACCTATACATTGCACCCCCCCCCCCCCCCCCTCAGATTTAGTTATAAGTTAGCACAGTGGATAGAGCTTGAAAACCTGAACACAGATCAATCGAGAAAACAGGAAGAAGTTGTGTGGAACTATGAAAAAAATAAGCAAAATATACAAACTGAGTAGTCCATGCGCAAGATAGGCAACATCAAGGATAATGTGAGCTCAGGAGCGTACTCGTCGTGCGTACGTGCACGAAAACTTGGAAATTCTATGATTGATATCAACTGTACTACCGTTATTAATGTGTGCTGAAATATTAGTATATTTCGGGTGGCGAGGGCAAGGTGTCGCCGCATTATTCGTGAGAGCAAGAAGAAGTCATGGCAACAGTTCCTGAACACCATTAATCGTTCCACCAAAAGTTCCATTGTGTGGGAGACCATCAGGAGAATTTCTGGCAGAGTAGGGAGGTGTCCCATAGCTGCTATAATGAATAACGGCACTCTCCACACGGATCCGAGAAACATTGCCCAGACTATGGCAGCGTATTTTGCCACAGTTACTGCAACAACCAGTCAGGATCCAGGTTTCCAGCGCCATAGGGCCGTTGCTGAGAGATGTAGTCTGAACTTCCAGTCCACATCTCATGAAGTTTACAACTGCCCATTTTTTATGTGGGAGCTGGATTCTGCATTGTGTGGAGCTCGTGACACCTCCCCTGGTCACGACAGGGTCCATTACAGTATGCTATGGCACCTCACAATGCGCAACAAAGAAATCCTCCTCGCACTTTTTAATGGAATTTGGGCGTCGGGTCACTTTCCTGACGCGTGGCGTGAGGCAGTTTTAATCCCTTTTTTAAAACCTGGGAAAGACCGCACGAACCCGAGTAGCTACCATAGTGTTGCCCTCACTAGTTGCATAGGGAAGACCTCGGAGCGGATGGTCAACCGCCGCCTTGTCTGGATGTTAGAGTCCCGGCAACTCCTTAGTCGCTTTCAGTGTGGGTTCAGGAGGTTTCGTTCCACCTTCGATAACTGGCCCTACTGGAGGCGGCTATACAACAAGCTTTCCTACGCCGTCACCACCTTCTAGGTGTATTTTTTGACATTGAGAAGGCCTACGATACCACTTGGAGGCGTCTCATCCTGGAGCAACTTCACGAATGGGGTTTTCGGGGTTGTCTTCCTCTTTTTATTCAGTCTTTCCTCTCGCCACGATATTTTAGATACCGAATTGGTGACGTCGTGTCTGATCGCTTTGAGCAGGAGAACGGTGTCCCTCAGGGTAGCGTTTTAAGTGTGACTCTCTTTGCCATCGCTATTAATAGCATTACATCCATAGTGAAAAGTCCTGTCCAGTGTTCTTTGTTTGTGGATGATTTCTCTTTGTTTTGCTCTTCTTCAAGCCTTGCAACGACAACTCGTCAGTTGCAACTTACGATTAGACGTTTGGATGACTGGGCGCGGAAGAGTGGTTTTAAGTTTTCCACCGAGAAGTCTGTATGTGTTCTTTTTAACCGTTCTCGTTCGATTTTAACCTTTCCTGAGTTGCGGATGAGGGACACTTTCTCACTTTTAAAGACACGGTGAGGTTTCTGGGGCTCATTTTCGACTCGAAGCTCACGTGGTTACCTTATCTTAAAGACCTGAAACGGCAGTCGCTTAAGGCTTTAAGTATTTTAAAATGAGGAGCTGACAGGACTTGTCTGCTCCAGTTTTACAGGGCGTTTGTGCGATCTCGGCTCGATTATGAGTGCACGGTGTATGGGTCTGCGAGGCCTTCTTACTTGAAGATGTTGGACGTTGTGCACCATGAAGGGCTTCGGTTGGCTACTGGGGCATTCCGAACTAGCCCCATACCAAGCCTCTGTGCAGAGGCTGGTGAACCGCCACTTCCTATGCGGCGACGGCTACTTACAGTGCGCCAGGCGTATAAAACTTTGTCTACACCATACACCCCTGTATACCCTGCCATTGCTCAGCCTCCTCTGGCACAGTTATTTCATAACCGGCAACGTGCGTCGCGCACAGGATTGCCTCGCTGCCATGTCTATGGCTGGTCTTCGTGTTTTGCGTCGCGGTTGGGTCAGATCCCCACCTTGGCTCCTCCGGAGATCCAAACTTATTTTAGATTTGACTAATTTTAAGAAAGATCGCACACCAGATTTTACATTCCAATGTCTGTTTTTTAACATTTTAGATGTGCATCACGGTTTCACTGTCGTGTACACTGATGGCTCCAAACAGGAGAAATTCCTTGGCTGTTCTGTAGTGTTCCCTGATCACGTTACCCGGATTCGCCTCCCTGCTGAATATACCGTTTTCGCAGCGGAGCTCCACGTGATCCTGAAGGCACTGAAGCAGATGAATCGTGTTCGGGGCGATCGATTTCTTCTCTGCTCCGATTCTCTTAATGCCTTACAATCACTGCAGAACCTGTATCCGACTGAGGCGATGGTCCAGCTGATACATGACCAACTGTAGTTGCTCCAACGGCGGGGTACAGAAGTATCCTTCTGCTGGGTGCCTGGTCATGTTGGCATCTGGGGCAATGAACAGGCCGATCGGTCTGCCAAGGAGGCCTGCAGAGAGCAGGATGTGGTCCAGTGTCCTATTCCCTTGCAGTCAGTCATCGCTGCACTCCACAGGCAGTGCATGGCGTTGTGGGAGGACGAATGGCTGGCGGTGACGGCCAATAAACTGCGGTTGATAAAGTCAACCACTCGGCCGTGGCGTTCCTCCTGCCGGTTGCTCAGGCGGGAGGAGGTGGCCCTCACTCGTCTTCGGATCGGGCACTGTCCTCTCACACATAGCTTTTTATTACGGCGGGAGGATCCACCGTTTTGTGATGCTTGTGGTGTGCACATATCTGTCCGGCACATTTTAACAGACTGCATTTTATACCGTGATGTACGGGCAGAAGCACAAGTTGCTGGGGATCTGCCTTCTGTATTAGCTAATGATGGGACGTGTGTGTCTAGGGTTTTTAAGTTTTGTGATGTGTCTGGACTCTGGCCTAAAATTTTAGGCTGGAGGTTTTAGTGTATTGCAGAGTGGCTGACTCCTCCCCTTTTTCCCTTGCGGTCAGCCAGCCACTTCCATCTGCTACATTGTTTTAGCTTCTTCTATCATTTTCTTCCTGTGTTGTCCATGTTTTACTGCTGACGCTCTGCTTCATCCCACGCTTTGGTGTGGGTGAGCACATGTTTTTCGACGATTATTACCCATGTTTTCTGTTCCGTTTTATATTCCTGTTCTGGGATTTTTCTTGACACCCGTCTCACTAAGTTACTGAACGGGCGCCGAAGACCTTGCTGTCGTGCGCCCAAAACCCCTCTACTACTACTACTACTATTAGTATATTTCTCATAAGACAAAAATCATAGAATTGTTGTTTAAAACAAAGCACAGAATTCGCATGAAACAGAAGCTTTATTCTTACAAAATAAATTACCTTGTACATTCTGCATGTATGCATGCATGCTTAAACGTAAAGATAAGTGCTATAGCCTTTTATACACAGAAACTGCGTACATGCATTTACTTACTGAAGAAAGAACGGAAACTAAAGTTGTTCAGCAGAAGGCATTTTTAGATCTCATTGCTGCACTGCCGTCGATTTTTGTTTAGAAATGTGATTTTATTAACCAGTTGGCCTTTTAGTCTGCTTCTTTGTTTGTTTAAAAGTTGTCCTGTTTTCGAAAATATTCTTTCACTGGGAACAGAAGTTGCAGGTATTGCAAGATATTTTTTTGCCACGACAGCTAGACCTGGGTAACTGTTTTCATTTTTTTCCCAAAAGTGTAAAGGATTATCTGTGCGTTGTAGGTACGGTTCTTCGAAATATCGTTGTACCTCCAGGTGTAACCGCTTTTCATTAGATTTTTATTGGAGACCTCTTCATCGAAAGAAGCCCATAAGGAACTACTGGCGTTTTGTACGAAATGGTACCCGTGGCTAGTGTCGTTAGCAGCCAAATGAGTAGATCGTACGGTCTCTACCACGTTTGTGCACTCTGCAATTAGGCTTGCAACGGCATGTTTTGAATGAATGGGATTCGTAAATGGTAACGTTTTGAATCTTGGATCGAGAACTATGGCAACGGCATGTACTTTGTTTGTTTCTATTAATCCTAGCCGGGCTATTAGTGAGTTGTGCAGATGTTGCTGTAGCTCTTGCACTGTCGTGGTAGCCCACTTCTCATTGCACAGGGTTAGGATTAGCTGTCTGATTATTGGAATAGCTTTCGAAAGAGAGGTACAGTTTTCAGTTGGGATTTCACTTGTTACCACTTCAAATGACTCCAGTACACATAAACATTCGCTCAAAATTCGCCACTCGTCAGCTGTGAGGTTCTCTACACCTGAATACAAAGATGATAAACAGGCTGCAATGCATTCTTTCTGCTCCACTGGACGTTGTAGCACATAAAACGTACTGTTACATCGGATTTCGGTTTCCTGAATCAATTTATGAACAGGTTTTTTCATTAGATGCTACATCTCATGGAGTTTTTCATTAGCATTGCAACTTGTTTTAAAATAGCTAACAAATTTTCTGGCCTTTTCCCGCATTATGCAGAGCTCACTGTTGCTGTTCAAAGAACTTTTCACAACTAAATTGATGGTGTATGCTAAACAAGGCACCTGTTGCATATCTATGTTGCCACTGTGAATAAGTTGTATGGCTGCCTTCATGTTACTGGCGTTTTCAGTTGTTCCATTTTGAAATCACGTTATCTAACGCCTCACTAATATTTAGCGCTGTATGCTTTTCCGGGAAACGGAATGTCTCGAGAGCTAAAGCTTTCAGGCACCAATTAGTGTTAATGAAATGATCAGTTACATCAATATATGGCTCACTATTGAGTGAGGTCCAAATAACGGTCGTTAAAGAAACACAAGCAGAGTCTTCCACGGCCAAGTTTACTGCCTCTTTCTGTTTATGGTAATCGTCCTCAATCATGAGGAGCAACTTTTTTCGATTTGGTGTCGAGTATTGTTGGTACGACAGTGAAACAAAACGTCGAAAGCCAGTGTCCTCGACGATTGAAAGCGGTTGAAATACGTCTGTTATCATGGCCACTGGTGCTTCATCTAGCTGTTGTTGCCGTTTACTTGCCTCCATGAAGAGAAACGTAAGATTTAGATCAGTGCTCCTGCGAGAGGATACTTTATGCTCGAAAACTAGTCCAATAAAATTACATATCGTATCGTGCAAAAGCTTGGATAGTATAGTTTTGATTTTGGGGTATGTTGTATGTTATCGGAGTACGATTAAAAATCAGTGTTTTTTGTGGCGGACCGCTTACGACACTATCCGAACTTTTGCAAGGAATTCACCTTTTGTGCCATAATTACCTGGATATTTTGTCTGCCTCGAACTATTGGAAGAATGAGCCTCTGTATCCATGGACGTCGCTGTTTTATTGCTCGATAAATTGTGCAGTTTAGATGTCTACTCATGCCCGTTGTATTTTTGATACATTACGGAGATTTTTACGACAAATGTCGCAAGTAACGTTATCTCCATCATCCGTAAAGTATTGCCAGCACCATGATGTTCGTTTTCGAGTGTCCATATTGATTTGAATAACAACTTTACACGAATGAAACCTGAGACATACTGCCTACCGCGATGGCCCCGAGTTCTAGGTGCTGCAGTCCGGAACCGCGCGACTTCGACGGTCGCAGGTTCGAATCCTGTCTCGGGCATGGATGTGTGTGATGTCCTTAGGTTGGTTAGGTTTAAGTAGTTCTAAGTTCTAGGGGACTGATGACCTCAGATGTTAAGTCCCATAGTGCTCAGAGCCATTTGAACCCGAGACACACTAGTTACGAGCACAGCGAGCAGCGAGCGTGTTTGTCACGCGGCGGCATTCAATTCATAAAACAGCGGCGCGGTGTATGTTGTCGCAGCCAACTGGCGCGCAGCGGCTCACTCCGCCGAGCAGTTTCTCGTGAGCTTCTCGAGAACTGCTTGAGAACTTGAGGCTCGAGGAGTCGCCGAGCCTCGCCTTCCCATAACTGCTGTCAGCTGTGGGGCTAGGATGTCAAGGAATTCTTCCAAGGAAGCATCACTACTTTGATGTACAGAATATAGCTCGCAATAATAGCGATAAATCTCGTCCATGATATCCTGCTGGGTTCTGAGAATCGTACCGTGTTTTGTTCGAATTTCATCAATAAAAGTCCTTATCCAGTTTTTCGTATGCTTCACTAAATGGTATAGGGAAGTAGTTTCATCTTCTGACACCGAATTTGCCTTCGATTTTATTTTCAACCCTTCCATTTGACTTCTCTTGATATTAAGTAACTTGGCTTTGACTTTTTTGATGTCTGCTATCCGAAGTGAGGAACCTGCTGAGACTTGATCATATAGGTCTCTCAAAACGGAATAGTAATACTCTATAGTGCATTTCATTTCCCTTGAGCTCTGGGCACTGTATTGAATAAGAACTTTCCTCAACCTTGGCTTTGCCATTTTAACCCACCAGTCAATAGCAGTGGCATATCTACTAAGGGCTCGCAGGCATACTGCCCATGTTTCTTTAATCAGATCTTCTAAATCATGATTTACTAACAAAGAAGTGTTCAAATTCCACTGATTCTTGAATCGGCGAACCGGCTGTCTTGTTAGATTTATCCAAGCTAAGACACTTGAATGGTCTGAAAAGTACGTAGGAATTGTTTCTACTTTTGTCACGGAAGTTTCAAGATTTTTGGAAATATGTAGTCTTTCAATCCTGCTACGTGATGTTGCCGTGACATAAGTGAACTCAACCGTGGAGGGATATTTGATTTCCCATATACCCTTTAATTCTAAACCAGTAACTAGTTGTTTTAGTTCACTTGAGAAATTAAAATTAGGTAACTGATCTTTTCGATTTAAAACACAATTAAAATCACCTCCAAGTAATAACTGTCTTGGCGATTTCCTTAACAAGTATATCAGGTCATCTTTGAAGAAACGTGCCCTGTCAGCTCGATGAGAACTTCCTTAAGGAGCGTACAAGTTGATGATAGTCACATCAGAATATTTAGTCCTATTCCCCGTCCGGATTCCAGTCGTTCCACCTCGCTTACTGTAATCCCTTCCCTCGCCAAAATAGCTGTTCCAACACTTGTTTCGGGAGACACATTTATGTAACTGACAAAACCGGGAATTACCAAATCCGAAATTAGAACTTCTTGTAACAGGGCAATATCAGTCGCGGATTCATGCAAAAATTCCTTAAGGGCCTATAATTTCAAACCGGTCGTGATTTTATTTATGTTTATAGTGGTGACAGAATAAGATTGCGTCATTGTTCTGTCACTATGTAGTTGTTTTGATGAACTAATTTAGTTTCCTGTGGTTCAGGGTTCAGTTAAGCTGTAACAGTTTTCTCGGAAGGCTGAACATGGAATAACACTTCAGTTTATTAGTTACTGTCCCGTTTTTTTCTACTTGTAATGTTTTCTCTTGTACCGCAAGCATACTGATTTCCTGGTAAACTTTCTGATTTTTCCTTCAGTGATTCGTGTAGGACCGTCTCGGATCGAACATTCTTTGAGCTTGGGTTGCCCCTACCGGATTTTACCTTCCCTTGGTTACGAGTTACATTGTCATTTGGTTGCGTCGGTATTTTACTTCGCGGGTTATCTGGAGCAGCAGCAGACGCTTTCGCAATTTCGGTTGCCGGCGCCTTCCCTGAGGTGTTGACCGTGAATTCAGTTTGGCCACCACTTCCTCGTTCTTTATTAATTTCACTCACTTCCTGATCGAGGGAAACAAATGGAGACTGCACTTTTGCAACCTCTCCCTGAATTTGTTTATTAACAGAGAGATTCTGATCTTTGCAATCGGCTACTGCACCTGTTGTTTCTCACAAATTAATGCTGTTTACACCCCTTTCATTTTCTGGTACCGTATGTGTATTATCTTTCTGTTCATTAGTTTCCATTCGCATTTTGCCTTCAGGTTCCTCTGCCTCCTCATCGCACTGTTTCTGCTTGCGAAGTAAGGGAGTGAGACAAGACAGCTCGTCCTCTGAACAACTATCAGTTATCTCCAGAGGTCGTTTTTCGGTTGCATTTCAGTTTCACGAGTAGTGGCAACAGGGTTTCCTTTTGTTGTTAACGGGGGAAATTGACTGTTATCGTGAAGGGAGACGTCAGCTTGGCCCGCTGCGTTAACATCCTCATCCAGTTGATCCGGGCTACTCTTCGGTAAAATATCATTTAAGGTAAGCTTCTGACGCTGTATCAAATTACTTTTAAGAACAGTTCGCCGCGGACATTCCTGTCTGAAGTGTCCGGTTTCGTTATATATATGACATGTAGCTTCCTGACCTGTATAAACAATTTGTGATTTATACCCACAAACAGTTATGTGAGACGGAATATTCGTCTTAACGTCCATCTCTACACAGCGGACCCCGTTAAAACACTGCAGTTTAAAGCGAGGCAACCATCTTTCATTTGCAATTCATTTAACGTCTCCGTAGTTTGAAAGAGCTTCCTTAAACTTATCATTTTCAATTGCAATGCGAAGATTCAAGACACGAACGGTTTTGTAATGAATGTCCGCTCTATAGATGGAAACCTTCCTTTTATAACCATATCTATGCACAAAATCTACTTCGTAGCCCCGCTTTCGTAACACTTTATCAACAGTCGAAGCACTGATTAACTTAACAAAAACACGGTATTTTTCCTGATCCAGTTGCCAGGTATGGACGGTTTCAGAATTTAGACGAATTACCTGTGTAATCCAGTCATCTATTTCCAGGGATGTCGGCTGAACATGACGAGATTCCTTGTCAAAAGCAAATACCAGAGTATTTTTCCTGAGGTTTGCAGCCAAGGTTAATCCGGCGAAGCAATTTCGGTTAAACAACCGAAATTCAAAGTAGCAGCAGCAAGACCAGAGAGAGCGATCACATCACAAGGAATAGGAACGAACACGGAGATTAACGGACGGACGGCACTCGGCTCGGCGAAGCACAAGTACAGGCATGTAAACACTGGAGTGCAGAGTAACAGTTAACAGCGGCCACTCGCGGGCGCGGCTGAAACAGAACTGAGAACCGCTCGGCCACATAGGCCGGCTCACGACGTTTGCTTCACACTTTGTTCACTATCAGTAGTCCTAGGACAACATAATGTCAAGTAGTAAGGCGATTTGGAAAAATCGGCAAGAGATTTTCTACGCGTCAATGATGTAAAAGTCGCGCGATCTCCACACGATGTGCTTACGTCATCGATTTCTTAGCCACTGGTGCCCCCAATACTTACCTTCTCACATTAAACGCCTATCGTCATTCCACAACCGCAATACCAGATTGGATACGTCTAGCATCTTGCTGTACCTTTACATAACACAAAATCTTTCTCCGTGTCGTTCTCCATCTCAGCCATACGACTATGGAACGCGCTCCCCTGTGATCTGCGTCTTATTCAGAACCACTCAACATTCAAGAAGGAACTCAAACCCTACATATTAGGGACGGTATAGCCACCATTGTTGTGCCCCTCTCATCTCTTTCCTTCTCCTCTCCATCATAGCTTCGAATTTTACCATTCTGTTTCTCTTCCTCTAACCTAGCTACCTCTTCTATATCTCTGTCACCCCATTCTATCGTCTTATGTCTCTGTTCGATGAGAATAACTCACAAGCTGCAAGAACATAACGAGAAAATTCCCAACTAGCAATAGCACTGACATTCATAAAAGAAAAATACGTTTACTTTCATATACATAGTCATTACTATTATTATTATTATTATTATTATTCTTGATTGTTATAATTATCATTGTACTACTGTTATAATCTCTATGTTTTTCTTTAACATTAATACTGTATAACACGTCATATGTCCTTAATATTCTGTACAAACTGAAATTCGTTCAATTTGAGTATGCCTGGTTAGATGTAAGAGAGGGCCTGGAGGCTCTAATCTTGCCAGGTAAAATAAATGCATAAATAAATAAATAAAACGGTGCGTTGCGATGCTGTACATGAGCTGCCGGCGGTCATGTCGTTGGTGTTCAAGCTCCGTAATCGGTGTATCTCTGGATCGAGTCCGGCAGATTTTTTTAAAAATTTACATTTTTTCAGCTATAGTCTTGTTGTTTCACACATATTACATTTGAAAGTTAATATGATGGAAAGACACGTGTATTTGTATGAACTTTTATTGAATTTCCAATAACATTTGGTTGCCTGCAAATTTTAATTATCACAGAAAATTTTATATTTAAAATGATTGACAAGTAATTGACCAAACGCATAAGGTTTTCCTGGAAACGGATGCGTGTAGTGATTTCTGACATCCCTTATACCTGAAATCGAGCAAGGTATCGAGATCTGCTTTACACCTAAACTGATATCACGGACGAGAGACACGCTTGGAAAGCCAAAGTCAAACATAGATAAATAAAGGTGTAAATTACTTTATGCAATAAGACAATCAGTTGACGATGTGTCTGAATATGAGGGTAATGTAGATTACTCATCGGTTGTGCATTCGACGTTATAAGCTGCGGACTTATATTTTTCATACAGTCATGGAAAACAAAAATTGAAACGGCATCTATTACATCGAATGAATGCAATTTTCTCTCTCACACAAGTAATCTTCAGAGGTTCTAAGGAAAGACAAGGTTCGCATTTTGGAAAAATTCTCTTCCTTCCGACAATCTGACTGCAAACCACGTGTAACGTAACATTTCGTAAATATCGGTGTCGAAAATTGGCGATGTACGATCGAATATTCCTTATAGTATCTTCACGAGAAGCAATTCCTTATTCGTTGTAAATGAAATACGAACAATTTTGAAGGCGCTGGATAAAGTTTTTAGCTTGCCTCTAGAAATAAAAGTCGCATAATATTTGTTGTAATAATAAAAATTAGTAGACAGCCAAAAACATTGGAAATTCAATAAATGTTTATGAAAATATACGTGTCTCTCCAGAATGTTATCTTTCAAGTGTAATATGAACGAAATAATATGACCAGTATTGAAAAAATATAAATACGCCTTATTACTTCCACATTGCGTTGTCCTAATGGACTACCAAAAGTGTACAAAGTTTGAAGTAAATCAGTGATCCGACGTCATAGAGCAAATAAACACATTGAAAAGTATATCAGTATTTTTTTGGATACAAAAAATAACGCAAGTTAAAATCCTACCACTATATTTAAAGAATGGAACCAACCAAATCAACCGCGCAGTTTGTGGAACACTGCGAAGGCAGCAATAAAGATAAAACAATGAAATGGATCAGTGCAGTGAAAGTAGGCTTGAAGGGAGTAGGAATAACACACCTTGGTATACCAGACAGAACACTTCTTGGCAGAAAATTGACGACTGGACAGTTGGACAGGCAGAAAAACCCAACAAGGAGGAGCAGTTTGGTCTAACGAGCACAATACATCCCATTTTGAGAAAATGAAAGTAAAATGAATACTAAGAAAAGCTGAAACAAAACCGTATAAATGCAATTAGCTGAAAATCGCGTGGTCCAGTAAGGCCTAAACATAAACAATAACAAAACAATTTCGAATGCATAATTGGTCTGTATAAGATTTTTGCACATGTCTTTTCTTGTGCATTCTCCTCCTCTTTCATCTTGCGAGTTCACTGACATTCACAAGGAAACAGTTAATAAAGTCATTCATCCAAAATGAATTTACACTCTACAGCGGAATG